>NC_088866.1:50351826-50595710 GCF_032884065.1 Artemia franciscana | reverse complement strand
TGCTGTCCCATTGTCTGTGCATATAAATAGATTGTCAGGTTTACCGACTCTTGAACATGCAACATATAATGGTCCATGGGAAAACAATCCGTATTCAGATCTATACCTCATGATTCTAATGATTGCCCTTGAGCTTTGTTGATGGTGATTGCTAATCGACCATTCCCTGTGTCGCCATCGTCATCTATATATCCCCCTGTGCCCCCCCCCCCAGAGTCCCCTTTGTAGTTGTGTCCCTGTGTCCCGGTCGTCATTTATATTCCCTGTGTCCCGGTCTTCATTTGTGTCCCGGTGTCCCAGTCTGTGATTTCTCTTTGAGTGTCCCGGGCGTCATTTATATTCCTTGTGTCTCGGTGTCCCGGTCGTCATTTAATTCCCCCTGTGCCCCCCGGCGTCCCGGTTGTAGTTTTGCCCATGTGTCCCGGTCGTCATTTATATCCCCTGTGTCCCGATCGTCATTTGTATCCCGGTGTCCCGGTCTGTATATACATTCGTTTTTTTAGTTTTGTTTTTCTCCTTTATTTTTCATTTTTTTCCTTTTTTATTTTTTTCTTTTTTATTTTTTTTAGTTTTTTAGCTTTTCTAGTTTTTTATTAGTTTTTAGTTTTTTTTTTTCTTTTTAGTTTTTTTTTAGTTTTTACCTTTTTTTTGTTTTTTTAGTTTTTATTTACTTATGTCCTGGTCGTCATTTATACTCCCTGTGTCCCAGTCGTCATTTGTGTCCCGGTGCTTTGTTGATGGTGATTGCTAATCGAACATTCTTTTTGTCCCGGTCGCTTTCTCTTTGAGTGTCGTCATTTATATTCCCTATGTGCCGGTGTCCCGGTCGTCATTTGTTTCCCGATGTCCCGGTCTGTAATTTTGTCAGTTGAAAACATGACGTCAGTCGACACACAAACATGACGTCACCCGACAGACAGACCCACACACACACAGACAACTTATTTTTATATATATTGATATGTATATATGTATATATATATATATATATATATATATATATATATATATATATATATATATATATATATATATATATATATATATATATATATATATATATATATGTAGTTTCGCGCCGTATTAGTTATGCACCGTTGTAGTTGGGTCCCTGTGTCATATATATATATATATATATATATATATATATATATATATATATATATATATATATATATATATATATATATATATATATATATCTATGTTTTTAACTACCTAAAACTGGCGAATATACAACATTCTTCGCTGTACCATTGTCTTTGTATATAAATAGATTGTCAGGTTTACCGATTCTTGAACATGCAACACATAATTGTCCAGGGGAAGAACAATCTGTATTCAGATCTATACCGCATTTTTCTAATGATTGCCCTTTAGCTTTGTTGATGGGGATTTCTAATCGAATATTCCCTGTGTCCCCGTCGTCATTTATATTCCCTTTTCCCGGTCGTCATTTGTGTCCCGGTGACTTGTTCTGAAATTTCTCTTTGAGTGTTCCGGTCATCATTTATATTCCCTGTGTCTCGGTGTCCCGGTACATCATCTTACAATGACGCCATATACAAAGCCTACATACACGCAAACAAGCTGCATAGATTTTTCTGATGTCTGAACAATAATTCAAACTAGAAAAACTTCTTGAAAAATTTAAAGTTTTTTTTTTCGGTTTTATCTGATTTAGTCTACTGACATTTTAAAAAGACAACATATTATTTATGATTACTAAAAATGTCATTGAAAGATGGTTTCTGGTTTTTACAAGAGCTTCCTTGTGGCACGCGGGATTGAACAGAGAAACTCTCAATTAAGAGAGTCGACCTCATCCACTACACCACCACAAGGTATTGAAAGATGGTCTTGTTGCTTTTCAAGCAATTGGAAAAGTTTTGGGTCAAACGAAAGTTTTGGCCACGTCTTAAAAGCTCAAAATTTGGAAACGCTTGTCGTTCTTCAAACGACCTTTAATTTATAAACTCCAACACCAAGTTGGTGGGGGCGCTTCGCGCCCCCCAAGCCCCCCCGCGCGCGTAAGTCGTTACGCGCCATTGTAGTTGTGTCCCTATTTTTAGTTTTTACCTTTTTTTTTAGTTTTTTTAGTTTTTTTTTTACTTATGTCCTGGTCGTCATTTATACTCCCTGTGTCCCGGTCGTCATTTGTGTCCCGGTGCTTTGTTGATGGTGATTGCTAATCGAACATTCCTTTTGTCCCGGTCGCTTTCTCTTTGAGTGTCGTCATTTATATTCCCTATGTGCCGGTGTCCCGGTCGTCATTTGTGTCCCGATGTCCCGGTCTGTAATTTCGTCAGTTGAAAACATGACGTCAGTCGACACACAAACATGAGGTCACCCGACAGAAAGACCCACACACACACAGACAACTTATTTTTATATATAGATATGTATATATGTATATATATATATATATATATATATATATATATATATATATATATATATATATATATATATATATATATATATATATATATATATATATATATATATATATATATATATATATATATATATGTAGTTACGCACCGTATTAGTTATGAACCGTTGTAGTTGTGTCCCTGTGTCCAACCTGTGAATATAGATAGATAGATGTATATATATATCTATGTTTTTAACTACCTGAAACTGGCGAATATACAACATTCTTCGCTGTACCATTGTCTTTGTATATAAATAGATTGTCAGGTTTACCGATTCTTGAACATGCAACATATAATTGTCCAGGGGAAGAACAATCTGTATTCAGATCTATACCGCATTTTTCTAATGATTGCCCTTTAGCTTTGTTGATGGGGATTTCTAATCGAATATTCCCTGTGTCCCCGTCGTCATTTATATATCCCCTCTGTGCCCCCCCAGCATCCCCATTGTAGTCGTGTCCCTGTGTCCCGGTCGTCATTTATATTCCCTTGTCCCGGTCGTCATTTTGTCCCGGTGACTTTTTCTGAAATTTCTCTTTGAGTTTTCCGGTCGTCATTTATATTCCCTGTGTCTCGGTGTCCCGGTCGTTATTTGTGTACCGGCGTCCCGTTCTGTAACATCATCTTATAATGACGCCTTATACAAAGCCTACATACACGCAAACAAACGTTTGTATACGTAAAATTTAGTTTTAAGTAATAAATAAGATTATTCCGCAAACTGCATAGATAATTCTGATGTCTGAACAATAATTCAAACTAGAAAAACTTCTTGAAAAATTTAAAGTTTTTTTTTTGGTTTTATCTGATTTAGTCTACTGACATTTTAAAAAGACAACATATTATTTATCATTACTAAAAATGTCATTGAAAGATGGTTTGTGGTTTTTACAAGAGCTTCCTTGTGGCAAGCGGGATTGAACAGAGAAACTCTCTGTTCAACCACCACAATGTATTGAAAGATGGTCTTGATGCTTTACAAGCAATTGGAAAAGGATTAATTTGGGTCAAACGGAAGATTTGGCCACGTCTTAAAAGGTCAAAATTTTGGAAAACGCTTGTCGTTCTTCAAACGACCTTTAATTTATAAACTCTTAAAACGCAACATCTTCCTTGCGGCAAGCGGGATTGAACCGAGAAACCCTCAATTAAGAGAGTCGGCCTCATCCACTACACCACCCCAAGGTATTGAAAGATGGTCTTGAATTGGAAAAGGATTAACTTGGGTCAAACGAAAGTTTTGGCCACGTCTTAAAAGCTCAAAATTTGGAAACGCTTGTCGTTCTTCAAACGACCTTTAATTTATAAACTCGTAAAACGCAACATTTCAGGCGATTGTGTAAAGCAAAATAACTGTGATTTATATAAAATAGCCCAGTGTATGATTTTTTTCGAAGATGCTAAACGTATTGCGCTGAAGTTGATAAAACGGGGACTGAACAGCAGACAAAGGTACTAATTCAAATTGACGCTGAGAATGATCCATTCTTTAATTGAAGCAGACGAGTTAAAAGAATACTTTCGAATTGAACTAGATAATCTGCTACAAGATGTTTCAAAAGAAAATATTGAAGATTGGGTTATGTCCAAGATGCTTAGAAATCTAGAAGACATGGAATACAACCGACGGGAAGTTTCGAAAATAATAGAAATGTTCCTTTTATTGAAAAAAAAAATTAAGATTTTCCGATGGAACAAAAATTTTTCTTAAACATATATCAGCTTTCAATAGAATATCATCGTCTTCATCTGACGATCTCCATTCGATTCCAAGCTCTGACAGTTCTCCATCTGGTTCAAATATAAGCTGAATAGCTTCGTCGGTTGGGGACTCAACTTACGATCTGACTTTCCCCAGCCTCCCGAGCAGTGCTACTGGTAGTGATATAAGTAATCACTACCATCGCGTGATCTCGATAATGCAATATAAACGAAAGGAAAGAATTGACTGTATTTCTGGTCATGACTGCATTGATACTGTGCGCACCTCTGATGATAAATTGATTGTGAAGATTGATAGCGTGGCCGCTGCTGACTTTTGAAAATCTGCGTGACTGGTTTTTTGTGATTGGTTTTTGGCAAAAATGATTGAGAAAAAGTGTTTTTGTATAATGTAGGCGTTGCACAAGATCTTGATTTTGCGCCTCTTAATGCTTGCAAGGGTGTTCATGACACAATGAGAATTGGGAGCTCAAGTTGTGTGAAAATTACGTTCAAAGACGAAATTCTTCTTTTCTCGGCCCTTAAGTCTGGACTGAAAATAGGCTTTGAACTATTCCGAATGTATGAATATCGGTGAATTCCTAAGTGCTGCAGGAAATGTCAATTACCTGACCTCTTTCCTGCAAAATGTCCCGATCATAACTACAAATGCTCACGGTACTCTGGTATCCATATGAACTCAAGTGACTCACCTTGCAGTAAAACCCCTAAGTGTGCAAATTGTAGTGGAGATCATTTTGCCTTCAGTTTTCGCAGCTCCAAACTATAAGATCTTGCTAATTCCAAAGTTCCAGGAACTTTTCACTTGCAATCATGAATGGGTATAAAGTCTCAGTGTGCTCTTTCAACATCAATGGGACAAAGGATAAAGTGTTAAGCCTTGATGAGAAACTAGCTAATCATGATTTTGTTCTCATACAAGAACACCTGCTCCCAAGTTGCAGTGTAAGCTCTCTAAGGTGAAGTTCTCAACATGATGTTTTCACCACGAATGCCTGCTGTACTCAAGGCAGGCCTTCTGGCGGTCTTGCCTATATAATTAAGCCATCTTTGCCTAGCTATTTGTCTCCTAGCTGCTACCAATCCACTGAACTCTATCTTGTAATCCAGGTTGCACACGTGATCCTAATCAACACCTATTTGTCCCATAATAGAAGATCTGTTTCTTCCTTCTCTAGTTATGCGAAAGCCTGCAACAATTTAAAGATTCTCATATCTGGTATTGAGCGTCTGGTATACAAGTGGATGCTTATAGGCGACTTAAAATGTGACATCACCGTTTCCTCGACACGAAAGGAAGCTCTTTTTCAGTGTTTAGCCTCAGTAATTAAGGTCCTAACGAAAGACCTCAGTTTTACATATATCCACTGTAGTGGTTCTGTCTCAATTTTGGACCCGTGTATTTGCTATCATTCATTACAAACTTCAGCAGTACATCTTGATGGAGAGAAGAAAGATTATGATCATTTACCTCAGTATATTTATATTATGGTTACTGTCATATAAGTACCTTGCGCTGACATTATCTCATGTGACATTATCTTATGTATAAAGCAAGATGAAGATGTAGCCGTCCCACTGATTCGTGTCAGGCAGAATTTACAAAAAACAATTTAAAAGTGGTATCCTTTGCTGAAAAAGTCAAGAATAAGGCCAAATTCTGGTTAAGGATCGGGTCTGCCTGTGATTGACCTTCTCGGGGCACTGTGTTTGATCTAAAACATAAGACGAAACTCAAATATAAGCACCATCTTCGTGACGTTTGTTACTCCGGTGAAACTTTTCCGAAATGTAATAGTGAGTGGCAAATAAGTGATAAATTCTGCCAAGTTTCTGGATACTGGTTCTAGTAATTTTATACCTCGTCTATCTTGAATAGAACATTATTCAAAAATGTATTCAAAAGTTAATTTTGCAGTGCATAAGCGTTTCTCATGTTTGCTCGAAAAAATTTTGCCCCGTCACGTTTATGCCAGAGACATGTGATTCAAGTTAAAAAGGGGGCTATTGTTAAAGGTATTAAGGGCTAATCAATTTGGTTTAGATCTTGGCTAGGCTATCAGCATGCTCACCGTGCTTTGATTTCTTTATTAAATGATGCCCATCGCACTCGCCGCTTACTTCATTTCGCAACCCTAGACTTATCTAAGGCATTTGACAGTGTTTGTCATACTCTAGCATGGACAGCATTATACCAGAGAGGAGTAAATCTGACAGTAATTCACGTGATTCGTTTTTGGTACTTCCATTCTTACTTTCGCCTTAAGTCATTAGATAATTCTTATTTTGGCCATATCCCTGTTTGTTGCGGTGTAAGTCAAGGGTGAGTTCTTTCGCCGCATATTTTTAATACTTGTATCGAAAATGTATTCTCAAAAATATCGACTAAGAGTCTACTAGGACCATCTGATATCTTATTTCTGGCTTATGCGGATGACACTCTTCTGATTAGTAAAACTGAGTCTGGTCTTGCTCGTTCAGTAAAGTCAGTTACTTTTATTTTCCGCGATATCGGCCTGTACCTAAAAATTGACAAGTGCGAGTTTCTTGTTTTCAACGGTAATAATTGTTCAGAATCACTATACTGTGGTAGTTTTAGTATTCCTCGTGTTAAATCGTTTAGTTGGTTTTGTATAATAGTTTGCGATTCTATGAATGCTCTCTGGTCTCGTTCTGTCAAAGACATTAGTGATAAGCTGAGGCTTGGTTACTCTAGGATTGTAGCAAATCGTTGACACTATTGGAGAAGAGAGCTAAATCGGCTTTACCCAAATTTTTGTGATTATTCTGTACTCATCTAATCTCGTATTAGGCCACTTCTGTTGAGTGGTATTCGTATAAATTATTACTGGTACTGTAAATTTCGTTTATATCTACCTCATTCCTATCAGAATACAAAACTGGTTAAAAAGTATTGTGCGACCGATATTACTGGTGCTTTCGAATAATTTTCCGCCAAGCTAGCTATTGAAGCGCTTTACAGGCTAGGATGTTCTTTGGCCTTATCCGTCTTTTTTCTGTATGTGATTAAATTTGTTTCTTGTTTTAATTTTGTTGTTTTTCTTTTGTATTTACTCCACTTAACCTCTGTTTTGTGAATTGGGTGATGAATAAATTATTATTATAATTATTGTTAACTGTGACTGCAAAAAAACATAAACTCTGATTGAAGAAAACATATACTTTGACTAAAAAAACACAAAATGTCACTGAAGTAAACAAAAACTCTGACTAAAGAAAACATAATCTGTGACTGAAGAAAATATAAATTGTGACTGAAGAAAATATAAACTTTGACTGAAGAAAAAATAAGTTTTGACTCTCGAACTGAAGAAAACATAAGCTTATGACTGAAAATAGCAAAAAAAGTGACTGAAGAAAACAAAAACTCTGACTGAAGAAAACATAATCTGTGACTGAAGAAAATATAAACTTTGACAGAAGGAAAAATAAGCTGTGACTCTCAAAGTGAAGAAAACATAAACTTATAAATGAAAAAAGCACAAACTGTGACTGAAGAAAATATAAATTTTGACTGAAGAAACCATAAACTGTGAATGAAGAAAACATAAACTGTGACTGTCGAACTGAAGAAGACAGTAACTGTGACTAAAGAAAACAAAAACAGTGACTGGAGAAAACACAAACTGTGACTGGAGAAAACATAAACTGCGACTGAAGAAAACATAAACTTTGACTGAAGAAAACATAAACTTTGACCGAAGAAAATAAAAAATGTGACTGAAGAAAACAAATACTGTGACTGAAGGAAACATAAACTGTTACTTTCGAACTGAAGATAACAAAAACTGCGACTTCAGGATATATAAGGAAAGACTGAAGAAAACCTAGACTGTGACTAAAGAATACGTAATCTGTGACTAGGGAAATCTTAATATATGACTAAAGAAAATATGATTGATGAAAACATAAACTGTGACTGAAGAAAACTTAAACTATGATTACAGAAAGTATAAACCATGACTGAAGAAAACATAAACTGTGACTGAAAATACATAAAATGTGACTCAAGCTGAAGATAACATAAACTGTGACTGAAGAATATACAAACTGTGAGTGAAAAATACAGAATCTGTGACTAAAGAAAACTTAAACTGTGACTTTCAAACTGAAGAAAACGCAATCTTGTGACTTAAGAAAGCATAAACTATTATTGAAGAGAAATTAAACTCTGACTGAAGAAAATATAATCTGTGACTGAAGAAAATATAAATTGTGACTGAAGAAAATATAAACTTTGACTGAAGAAAAAATAAGCTTTGACTCTCGAACTGAAGAAAACATAAGCTTATGACTGAAAATAGCAAAAAAAGTGACTGAAGAAAACAAAAACTCTGACTGAAGAAAACATAATCTGTGACTGAAGAAAATATAAATTGTGACTGAAGAAAATATAAACTTTGACTGAAGAAAAAATAAGCTTTGACTCTCGAACTGAAGAAAACATAAGCTTATGACTGAAAATAGCAAAAAAAGTGACTGAAGAAAACAAAAACTCTGACTGAAGAAAACATAATCTGTGACTGAAGAAAATATAAAATTTGACAGAAGGAAAAATAAGCTGTGACTCTCGAAGTGAAGAAAACATAAACTTATAAATGAAAAAAGCACAAACTGTGACTGAAGAAAACATAATTTCTGACTGAAGAAACCATAAACTGTGAATGAAGAAAACATAAACTTTGACTGTCGAACTGAAGAAGACAGTAACTGTAACTAAAGAAAACAAATCAATGACTGGAGAAAACACAAACTGTGACTGGAGAAAACATAAACTGCGACTGAAGAAAACATAAACTCCCATTGAAATCTTTCTCTTTTATCTATATTCACAGGTGGGACACAGAGACACAACTACAATGGCGCGTAACGACTTACGCTCGCGGCGGGGGCTTTGGGGGGTTTGGCGCGAAGCGCCACCCCAACAGCTAGTACTGAATAATAGGTCATCAAACAGTTCGTGGTAACGAACTGTAGTAAGGAGCGACCCGGCTCAATAGAAACCAAAACTCTAAAAAATGGAATTTTGATACCAATAGCTACATCACAAGAATCGCATTTTAATGCTGATTTTAAATATACAAGTTTCATCAAGTTTAGTCTTACGCACCAAAAGTTACGAGCCTGAGAAAATTTGTGTTATTTTAGAAAATAGGGAGAAAGCCCCCCTAAAAGTAATAGAATCTTAACGAAAATTATACCATCAGATTCAGCGTATCAGAAAACCCTACTGTAAAAGTTTCAAGCTTCTATCTACAAAAATGTGGAATTTTGTATTTTTTGCCAGAAGGCAGATCACGGATGCGTGTTTATTTTTTTTTTTTTTTTTTTCTTTTTCCCGGGGGTGATCGTATCGACCCAGTTGTCCTAGAACATTGCGAGAGGGCTCAGTCTAACGGAAATGAAAAGTTCTAGTGCCCTTTTTAAGTAACCGAAAAAATTGGAGGGCCCCTAGGCCCCCTCCCACGCTAATTATTTTCCCAAAGTCAACGGATCAAAATTCTGAGATAGCCATTTTATTCAACGTATTTGAAAAACCTTATAACTATGTCTTTGGAAACGACTTACTTCTTCACAGTCCCCGTGGGAGGGGCTACAATTTACAAACTTTGACCAGTGCTTATATATAGTAATGGTTATTGGGAAGTGTACTGGTGTTTTCAGGAGGATTTTTTGTTTGGGGGGAGGGGTTGAGAAGAGGGGGATATACTGGGGGAACTTCCCATCGAGGAATTTGTCATGGGGGAAGAAAATTTCCATGAAGGGAGGGCAGGATTTACTAGCATTATTTAAAAAAAAACAATGAAAAAATAAATATGAAAAAGTTTATTTCAGCTGGCAGTAAGGAGCAGCATTAAAACTTAAAACGAACTGAAATTATTACCAATATGAGGGGCTCACCTCCTCCTAATACCTCGCTCTTTACGCTAAAGTGTTTTTAGCAATGTCAACTATTTATTCTACGGCTTTTGTGATTCAGGGGTCATTCTTAATGAATTGGGACAAAATTTAAGATTTAGTGTAAAGAGAGAGGTACTGACGAGGGGGCGAACCCTCTCATATGTGTAATAAAAACATGAGAATAAAACATTCTTTTCGTAAGCTAGTTTATAATTTACGTATATCTTTTACTAATAAAAAGATTCGTAAAAAATTGAAAGTTCTAGTTGCCTTTTTAATTAACCAAAAATTGGAGGGCAACTAGGCTTTCTCCCTCGCTCTTTTTTTCTCAAAATCATTCGATCAAAATTACGAGAAAGCCATTTAGCCAAAAAAAAATATACAAATTTCGTTTTAATTATTTCTCTGCAGAGACAAAATCAAAACATTCATTGATTCAAAAACGTTCAGAAATTAAATAAAAAAACAAGTTTTTTCAACTGAAAGTAAGGAGCGATATTAAAACTTAAAACGAACAGAAATTATTTCGTATATGAAAGGGGCTGCTTCCTCATCAACGCCCCGCTCTTTACGCTAAAGTTTGACTCTTTCTCTCAACACTTCTTTTTAAAACAGTAAAAAACTTTTACTGTTTTTTACAGTAAATGTAAAAGGCGTAAATGTAAAATGTAAATGTTACAGTAAAAGGCGTTGATGAGGAAGCAGCACCTTTCATATACGAAGTAATTTCTGTTCGTTTTAAGTTTTAATGTCGCTCCTTACTTTCAGTTGAAAAAACTTGTTTTTTTTATTTAATATTGAATATGAGGTCATGTATTAAAATCAAAGCTTTCTATATATATATATATATATATATATATATATATATATATATATATATATATATATATATATATATATATATATATATATATATATATATATATATATATATGTATATATGTATATACTAGCTGTTGGGGTGGCGCTTCGTACCATCCCAACACCTAGTTGGTGGGGGCGCTCGGCGCCCCCCCAAGCCACCCCGCGCGCGTAAGTCGTTACTTGCCATATTAGTTACGCGCTATTGTAGTTGTGTCCCTATGTCCCACCTGTGATATATATATATATATATATATATATATATATATATATATATATATATATATATATATATATATATATATATATATATATATATATATATATATATATATATATATATATATATATATATATATATATATATGTTTTTAACTACGTTAAACTTGCGAATGTACAACATTCTTTGCTGTCCCATTGTCTGTGCATATAAATAGATTGTCAGGTTTACCGACTCTTGAACATGCAACATATAATGGTCCATGGGAAAACAATCCGTATTCAGATCTATACCTCATGATTCTAATGATTGCCCTTGAGCTTTGTTGATGGTGATTGCTAATCGACCATTCCCTGTGTCGCCATCGTCATCTATATATCCCCCTGTGCCCCCCCAGAGTCCCTTTTGTAGTTGTGTCCCTGTGTCCCGGTCGTCATTTATATTCCCTGTGTCCCGGTCTTCATTTGTGTCCCGGTGTCCCAGTCTGTGATTTCTCTTTGAGTGTCCCGGGCGTCATTTATATTCCTTGTGTCTCGGTGTCCCGGTCGTCATTTAATTCCCCCTGTGCCCCCCGGCGTCCCGGTTGTAGTTTTGCCCATGTGTCCCGGTCGTCATTTATATCCCCTGTGTCCCGATCGTCATTTGTATCCCGGTGTCCCGGTCTGTATATACATTCGTTTTTTTAGTTTTGTTTTTCTCCTTTATTTTTCATTTTTTTCCTTTTTTATTTTTTTCTTTTTTATTTTTTTTAGGTTTTTAGCTTTTCTAGTTTTTTATTAGTTTTTAGATTTTTTTTTCTTTTTAGTTTTTTTTTAGTTTTTACCTTTTTTTTGTTTTTTTAGTTTTTATTTACTTATGTCCTGGTCGTCATTTATACTCCCTGTGTCCCGGTCGTCATTTGTGTCCCGGTGCTTTGTTGATGGTGATTGCTAATCGAACATTCTTTTTGTCCCGGTCGCTTTCTCTTTGAGTGTCGTCATTTATATTCCCTATGTGCCGGTGTCCCGGTCGTCATTTGTGTCCCGATGTCCCGGTCTGTAATTTTGTCAGTTGAAAACATGACGTCAGTCGACACACAAACATGACGTCACCCGACAGACAGACCCACACACACACAGACAACTTATTTTTATATATATTGATATGTATATATGTATATATATATATATATATATATATATATATATATATATATATATATATATATATATATATATATATATATATATATATATATAGATATATATATATATATATATATATATATATATATATATATATATATATATATGTAGTTTCGCGCCGTATTAGTTATGCACCGTTGTAGTTGGGTCCCTGTGTCATATATATATATATATATATATATATATATATATATATATATATATATATATATATATATATATATATATATATATATATATATCTATGTTTTTAACTACCTAAAACTGGCGAATATACAACATTCTTCGCTGTACCATTGTCTTTGTATATAAATAGATTGTCAGGTTTACCGATTCTTGAACATGCAACACATAATTGTCCAGGGGAAGAACAATCTGTATTCAGATCTATACCGCATTTTTCTAATGATTGCCCTTTAGCTTTGTTGATGGGGATTTCTAATCGAATATTCCCTGTGTCCCCGTCGTCATTTATATTCCCTTTTCCCGGTCGTCATTTGTGTCCCGGTGACTTGTTCTGAAATTTCTCTTTGAGTGTTCCGGTCATCATTTATATTCCCTGTGTCTCGGTGTCCCGGTACATCATCTTACAATGACGCCATATACAAAGCCTACATACACGCAAACAAGCTGCATAGATTTTTCTGATGTCTGAACAATAATTCAAACTAGAAAAACTTCTTGAAAAATTTAAAGTTTTTTTTTTCGGTTTTATCTGATTTAGTCTACTGACATTTTAAAAAGACAACATATTATTTATGATTACTAAAAATGTCATTGAAAGATGGTTTCTGGTTTTTACAAGAGCTTCCTTGTGGCACGCGGGATTGAACAGAGAAACTCTCAATTAAGAGAGTCGACCTCATCCACTACACCACCACAAGGTATTGAAAGATGGTCTTGTTGCTTTTCAAGCAATTGGAAAAGTTTTGGGTCAAACGAAAGTTTTGGCCACGTCTTAAAAGCTCAAAATTTGGAAACGCTTGTCGTTCTTCAAACGACCTTTAATTTATAAACTCCAACACCAAGTTGGTGGGGGCGCTTCGCGCCCCCCAAGCCCCCCCGCGCGCGTAAGTCGTTACGCGTCATTGTAGTTGTGTCCCTATTTTTAGTTTTTACCTTTTTTTTTAGTTTTTTTAGTTTTTTTTTTACTTATGTCCTGGTCGTCATTTATACTCCCTGTGTCCCGGTCGTCATTTGTGTCCCGGTGCTTTGTTGATGGTGATTGCTAATCGAACATTCCTTTTGTCCCGGTCGCTTTCTCTTTGAGTGTCGTCATTTATATTCCCTATGTGCCGGTGTCCCGGTCGTCATTTGTGTCCCGATGTCCCGGTCTGTAATTTCGTCAGTTGAAAACATGACGTCAGTCGACACACAAACATGAGGTCACCCGACAGAAAGACCCACACACACACAGACAACTTATTTTTATATATAGATATGTATATATGTATATATATATATATATATATATATATATATATATATATATATATATATATATATATATATATATATATATATATATATATATATATATATATATATATATATATATATATATATATATATATATATATATGTAGTTACGCGCCGTATTAGTTATGCACCGTTGTAGTTGTGTCCCTGTGTCCAACCTGTGAATATAGATAGATAGATGTATATATATATCTATGTTTTTAACTACCTGAAACTGGCGAATATACAACATTCTTCGCTGTACCATTGTCTTTGTATATAAATAGATTGTCAGGTTTACCGATTCTTGAACATGCAACATATAATTGTCCAGGGGAAGAACAATCTGTATTCAGATCTATACCGCATTTTTCTAATGATTGCCCTTTAGCTTTGTTGATGGGGATTTCTAATCGAATATTCCCTGTGTCCCCGTCGTCATTTATATATCCCCTCTGTGCCCCCCCAGCATCCCCATTGTAGTCGTGTCCCTGTGTCCCGGTCGTCATTTATATTCCCTTGTCCCGGTCGTCATTTTGTCCCGGTGACTTTTTCTGAAATTTCTCTTTGAGTTTTCCGGTCGTCATTTATATTCCCTGTGTCTCGGTGTCCCGGTCGTTATTTGTGTACCGGCGTCCCGTTCTGTAACATCATCTTATAATGACGCCATATACAAAGCCTACATACACGCAAACAAACGTTTGTATACGTAAAATTTAGTTTTAAGTAATAAATAAGATTATTCCGCAAACTGCGTAGATAATTCTGATGTCTGAACAATAATTCAAACTAGAAAAACTTCTTGAAAAATTTAAAGATTTTTTTTTTTGGTTTTATCTGATTTAGTCTACTGACATTTTAAAAAGACAACATATTATTTATCATTACTAAAAATGTCATTGAAAGATGGTTTGTGGTTTTTACAAGAGCTTCCTTGTGGCAAGCGGGATTGAACAGAGAAACTCTCTGTTCAACCACCACAATGTATTGAAAGATGGTCTTGATGCTTTACAAGCAATTGGAAAAGGATTAATTTGGGTCAAACGGAAGATTTGGCCACGTCTTAAAAGGTCAAAATTTTGGAAAACGCTTGTCGTTCTTCAAACGACCTTTAATTTATAAACTCTTAAAACGCAACATCTTCCTTGCGGCAAGCGGGATTGAACCGAGAAACCCTCAATTAAGAGAGTCGGCCTCATCCACTACACCACCCCAAGGTATTGAAAGATGGTCTTGAATTGGAAAAGGATTAACTTGGGTCAAACGAAAGTTTTGGCCACGTCTTAAAAGCTCAAAATTTGGAAACGCTTGTCGTTCTTCAAACGACCTTTAATTTATAAACTCGTAAAACGCAACATTTCAGGCGATTGTGTAAAGCAAAATAACTGTGATTTATATAAAATAGCCCAGTGTATGATTTTTTTCGAAGATGCTAAACGTATTGCGCTGAAGTTGATAAAACGGGGACTGAACAGCAGACAAAGGTACTAATTCAAATTGACGCTGAGAATGATCCATTCTTTAATTGAAGCAGACGAGTTAAAAGAATACTTTCGAATTGAACTAGATAATCTGCTACAAGATGTTTCAAAAGAAAATATTGAAGATTGGGTTATGTCCAAGATGCTTAGAAATCTAGAAGACATGGAATACAACCGACGGGAAGTTTCGAAAATAATAGAAATGTTCCTTTTATTGAAAAAAAAATTAAGATTTTCCGATGGAACAAAAATTTTTCTTAAACATATATCAGCTTTCAATAGAATATCATCGTCTTCATCTGACGATCTCCATTCGATTCCAAGCTCTGACAGTTCTCCATCTGGTTCAAATATAAGCTGAATAGCTTCGTCGGTTGGGGACTCAACTTACGATCTGAGTTTCCCCAGCCTCCCGAGCAGTGCTACTGGTAGTGATATAAGTAATCACTACCATCGCGTGATCTCGATAATGCAATATAAACGAAAGGAAAGAATTGACTGTATTTCTGGTCATGACTGCATTGATACTGTGCGCACCTCTGATGATACATTGATTGTGAAGATTGATAGCGTGGCCGCTGCTGACTTTTGAAAATCTGCGTGACTGGTTTTTTGTGATTGGTTTTTGGCAAAAATGATTGAGAAAAAGTGTTTTTGTATAATGTAGGCGTTGCACAAGATCTTGATTTTGCGCCTCTTAATGCTTGCAAGGGTGTTCATGACACAATGAGAATTGGGAGCTCAAATTGTGTGAAAATTACTTTCAAAGACGAAATTCTTCTTTTCTCGGCCCTTAAGTCTGGACTGAAAATAGGCTTTGAACTATTCCGAATGTATGAATATCGGTGAATTCCTAAGTGCTGCAGGAAATGTAAATTACCTGACCTCTTTCCTGCAAAATGTCCCGATCATAACTACAAATGCTCACGCTACTCTGGTATCCATATGAACTCAAGTGACTCACCTTGCAGTAAAACCCCTAAGTGTGCAAATTGTAGTGGAGATCATTTTGCCTTCAGTTTTCGCTGCTCCAAACTATAAGATCTTGCTAATTCCAAAGTTCCAGGAACTTTTCACTTGCAATCATGAATGGGTATAAAGTCTCAGTGTGCTCTTTCAACATCAATGGGACAAAGGATAAAGTGTTAAGCCTTGATGAGAAACTAGCTAATCATGATTTTGTTCTCATACAAGAACACCTGCTCCCAAGTTGCAGTGTAAGCTCTCTAAGGTGAAGTTCTCAACATGATGTTTTCACCACGAATGCCTGCTGTACTCAAGGCAGGCCTTCTGGCGGTCTTGCCTATATAATTAAGCCATCTTTGCCTAGCTATTTGTCTCCTAGCTGCTACCAATCCACTGAACTCTATCTTGTAATCCAGGTTGCAGACGTGATCCTAATCAACACCTATTTGCCCCATAATAGAAGATCTGTTTCTTCCTTCTCTAGTTATGCGAAAGCCTGCAACAATTTAAAGATTCTCATATCTGGTATTGAGCGTCTGGTATACAAGTGGATGCTTATAGGCGACTTAAAATGTGACATCACCGTTTCCTCGACACGAAAGGAAGCTCTTTTTCAGTGTTTAGCCTCAGCAATTAAGGTCCTAACGAAAGACCTCAGTTTTACATATATCCACTGTAGTGGTTCTGTCTCAATTTTGGACCCGTGTATTTGCTATCATTCATTACAAACTTCAGCAGTACATGTTGATGGAGAGAAGAAAGATTATGATCATTTACCTCAGTATATTTATATTATGGTTACTGTCATATAAGTACCTTGCGCTGACATTATCTCATGTGACATTATCTTATGTATAAAGCAAGATGAAGATGTAGCCGTCCCACTGATTCGTGTCAGGCAGAATTTACAAAAAACAATTTAAAAGTGGTATCCTTTGCTGAAAAAGTCAAGAATAAGGCCAAATTCTGGTTAAGGATCGGGTCTGCCTGTGATTGACCTTCTCGGGGCACTGTGTTTGATCTAAAACATAAGACGAAACTCAAATATAAGCACCATATTCGTTACGTTTGTTACTCCGGTGAAACTTTTCCGAAATGTAATAGTGAGTGGCAAATAAGTGATAAATTCTGCCAAGTTTCTGGATACTGGTTCTAGTAATTTTATACCTCGTCTATCTTGAATAGAACATTATTCAAAAATGTATTCAAAAGTTAATTTTGCAGTGCATAAGCGTTTCTCATGTTTGCTCGAAAAAATTTTGCCCCGTCACGTTTATGCCAGAGACATGTGATTCAAGTTAAAAAGTGGGCTATTGTTAAAGGTATTAAGGGCTAATCAATTTGGTTTTAGATCTTGGCTAGGCTATCAGCATGCTCACCGTGCTTTGATTTCTTTATTAAATGATGCCCATCGCACTCGCCGCTTACTTCATTTCGCAACCCTAGACTTATCTAAGGCATTTGACAGTGTTTGTCATACTCTAGCATGGACAGCATTATACCAGAGAGGAGTAAATCTGACAGTAATTCACGTGATTCGTTTTTGGTACTCCCATTCTTACCTTCGCCTTAAGTCATTAGATAATTCTTATTTTGGCCATATCCCTGTTTGTTGCGGTGTAAGTCAAGGGTGAGTTCTTTCGCCGTATATTTTTAATACTTGTATCGAAAATGTATTCTCAAAAATATCGACTAAGAGTCTACTAGGACCATCTGATATCTTATTTCTGGCTTATGCGGATGACACTCTTCTGATTAGTAAAACTGAGTCTGGTCTTGCTCGTTCAGTAAAGTCAGTTACTTTTATTTTCCGCGATATCGGCCTGTACCTAAAAATTGACAAGTGCGAGTTTCTTGTTTTCAACGGTAATAATTATTCAGTATCACTATACTGTGGTAGTTTTAGTATTCCTCGTTTTAAATCGTTTAGTTGGTTTTGTATAATAGTTTGCGATTCTATGAATGCTCTCTGGTCTCGTTCTGTCAAAGACATTAGTGATAAGCTGAGGCTTGGTTACTCTAGGATTGTAGCAAATCGTTGACACTATTGGAGAAGAGAGCTAAATCGGCTTTACCCAAATTTTTGTGATTATTCTGTACTCATCTAATCTCGTATTAGGCCACTTCTGTTGAGTGGTATTCATATAAATTATTACTGGTACTGTAAATTTCGTTTATATCTACCTCATTCCTATCAGAATACAAAACTGGTTAAAAAGTATTGTGCGACCGATATTACTGGTGCTTTCGAATAATTTTCCGCCAAGCTAGCTATTGAAGCGCTTTACAGGCTAGGATGTTCTTTGGCCTTATCCGTCTTTTTTCTGTATGTGATTAAATTTGTTTCTTGTTTTAATTTTGTTGTTTTTCTTTTGTATTTACTCCACTTAACCTCTGTTTTGTGAATTGGGTGATGAATAAATTATTATTATAATTATTGTTAACTGTGACTGCAAAAAACATAAACTCTGATTGAAGAAAACATATACTTTGACTAAAAAAACACAAAATGTCACTGAAGTAAACAAAAACTCTGACTAAAGAAAACATAATCTGTGACTGAAGAAAATATAAATTGTGACTGAAGAAAATATAAACTTTGACTGAAGAAAAAATAAGTTTTGACTCTCGAACTGAAGAAAACATAAGCTTATGACTGAAAATAGCAAAAAAAGTGACTGAAGAAAACAAAAACTCTGACTGAAGAAAACATAATCTGTGACTGAAGAAAATATAAACTTTGACAGAAGGAAAAATAAGCTGTGACTCTCAAAGTGAAGAAAACATAAACTTATAAATGAAAAAAGCACAAACTGTGACTGAAGAAAATATAAATTCTGACTGAAGAAACCATAAACTGTGAATGAAGAAAACATAAACTGTGACTGTCGAACTGAAGAAGACAGTAACTGTGACTAAAGAAAACAAAAACAGTGACTGGAGAAAACACAAACTGTGACTGGAGAAAACATAAACTGCGACTGAAGAAAACATAAACTTTGACTGAAGAAAACATAAACTTTGACCGAAGAAAATGAAAAATGTGACTGAAGAAAACAAATACTGTGACTGAAGGAAACATAAACTGTTACTTTCGAACTGAAGATAACAAAAACTGCGACTTCAGGATATATAAGGAAAGACTGAAGAAAACCTAGACTGTGACTAAAGAATACGTAATCTGTGACTAGGGAAATCTTAATATATGACTAAAGAAAATATGACTGATGAAAACATAAACTGTGACTGAAGAAAACTTAAACTATGATTACAGAAAGTATAAACTTTGACTGAAGAAAACATAAACTGTGACTGAAAATACATAAAATGTGACTCAAGCTGAAGATAACATAAACTGTGACTGAAGAATATACAAACTGTGAGTGAAAAATACAGAATCTGTGACTAAAGAAAACTTAAACTGTGACTTTCAAACTGAAGAAAACGCAATCTTGTGACTTAAGAAAGCATAAACTATTATTGAAGAGAAATTAAACTCTGACTGAAGAAAACCAAAACTGTTACAAAAGAAAATATAAACTATAAAGTCTTAATTTAGGGATTGTCTTAATTGGTGTAAAAAGCTGCATAACGCTTTTTAAGGGTTATATGTCATATGGCGGCGATTTACGAGTCTGTCGAAATACAAAAAAAAATTCAAGGCTCTTATTTACCAGCGGAAAATTCAAAAGTTGAAATCATATGAAATTTTGTATTGGACTCACAAATTTTAATTGCTCTTTTGTTAGCTAATGTGTTGCTGTGGGGTGTTTCAAACAGGCCGAATTGGATATTTAAGCCTACTTGCTTGTTACTAGCATTGTTTCTAATAAGTATTCTTTTTAATTTAAGTTTTGCTTCAACAAGTTACTTGTTTAAAAACCATTAAAGTTTTGCATTTGCTTTGCTCAAAATTGTCTTAAAAAGTACCAAGTTTAGAGAGTTATTATAATATTCTTCTTGCTGATCAGTATATTTGTTTTTAAATTCCTTCTGTTTAAAGCATTTTAGAGAGATTCTAAGCTAACCATGGACACATTGCTCTCATAAATTATTTTGCTCAAATGAGTGGGTGGAAAACAAATAGAACATATAATTTTTCTTTTTTAATTATTTCAAGACTAGAATATCACGAAACTAAGCATTCATATTGCTGATTGTATCTTAAGTAAATGCAATCCCTGATGGAGTTTTGTTGTTACCTGTCTTAAAATTAATTTGTCTAAATAAAATACATATTGTTTATAGGACAGTAGAAAACATCAACAGCAACTATGACATGATTTGTTTGTTGTTATTTCTTCAATATATTTTCCATATAATTGTCGGTCTCTAGTCACATTTGTTCATTCTTTAGTGGCTGGCACTCTAGGTTGAGAATTATTTGTTTAAGGGGCAGAGGTTTAAATTCTGGCATTATCAGTTTATTTGTTTTGGGATAAGTGTCAGTGATGTGACTCTGTAAGCTCAGCCAGAATCGGCCCAACTTTAAAAGGTTACCTAGAGAAAGCTGGAGACAATAAACAAGAAGGACATGCAAAAACATAGGATGACTGGCCCTTAGCTTCCTATTGCACTATTGCACCTCCTGGCTAAAGGGCCATCTGCTCCTTTACTGGCCTACTGACTTGGCCATAAAAGCTTTCTTTTAAACCCATCAAATATAAGCACAAATGAAGAAATGCCAGAGTTACAGGGGGGGGTGTTGTTAATTTAAGATTTTGGTGGGAATTTTTTGTGAGTTTGCTAGGGGGATTGTTGCCGTGAGGTACTTGGGATTTTTCTAAGTCTTGGTAACTTAATGTTGATATGAGATATGGGAGCTAAATTGCTGATAGAATAAAAAGGCCCTGTAGATAATTCCCAGTAAACTGGGAGACAGAATCATCTCATTGATGTTCGAGGTCTCCTAAATAATATAGATTCCCTTGGGACCGTACCTGAAGACTAGAGGAACTGTACCTGATGCCCTAGTACATAGAAAAAAGATGATTAAAGACAATGAGTTTTATTTTCTTACTTGCATACAACTTTGGACAAAACACTTCCAATAATTTATAACATGAAAGGGTGCACATGAACACTGGAACTTGACTATCATAAGACTGTACTCCCAACTGCCTGTGTCGAGCTAATATAAGTCTAAGACGCGATTTCTAAAAGCAAGAACTTGGTGGACAAGCTTGGTTACTTGGGCAGTTGACCTCTACCGCAAAATGTTGCAATACTGCTAGTATTCCCCAATCATGGTACTTTGACCAGTCTCCACTCCCAGGAGTTATTTTTGTAACAAGGATTTCCCTTCTGGTTTTTAGTTAAAAATACAAAGTTCAGATAAACCAGTAATAGAGATTTGATTTTGATTGGTTGATTCAAAAAGAAACGTTTCTACTCTTTGTTTGACTTGTGTCTAAAGGCACGTAGCCCATAAAGTATTGAATAACTGGTAAATTCCAGATTCTATAAGACTTAACTTTAAATCTTTTTCTAATTTGAAATTTATTAAAGGGGTATGAATGAGAAATTTAGTCCTGAATTTAAGAGTTTCTAAAGGAGTATGGATGTGAGATTTGGTTCTGTATTCAAGAATTTCTAAGGGGGTATGAATGAGATATTTGGTCCTGAATTTTAAAGGGGGGGGGGTGCTGGTCTGTATGTTTACATATCCCCTTTCCCGTTGTAGATTGATGTCCCCATCAATCAGTCTAATCCCTTTCTTTAAACTTTGCAATTTTAATTCTTATTGTCTATTAAAAAAAAAATTATGCTAATTCCATAACCTTATAATGACTATTTAAAATTTATAGGAATATTTTCCTACACCTTGTATATATCCTGCACCTAGCACTAAAAAAAAATACATAACGACAGCACTTGACATTAACTGTGTTTACACATGAATTCCTGGTTCCAATTGTTTGATTTTATTTTAATTATAAACAATTTTATCTGTTATATTTAATTCTCAATTGATCCCAGGTATTTTAACAATAAAGTGTAAAATATACAACATTATACAAAAAATCACCACTGGTACTTTTATTTAATTTAAACTATTAATTCACTATTTGGCACTTTAATTGTTCATCACTTATTATTTTGGTATATTATTTTCACACCAATCACAATTTTCGTGTCCTTGCCCTATTTACTGATTGAACTAATATAATGTCATTTTCTAATCTATCACCTTTAAGTGTTTTTATTGCTTAAAAATTTAGCAATTGTAAAGTCTGTCTTGTTTTTACGCTTTTACAAAATGGGAAGCGCGGAAAAAAGAATTCAAGTTATTTTAGTTTGTTGAATAAAAATTTAGTGGATGGGAATGACAGTAGATTTTTTTTTAGTTCATCCTGTCAGTATTAAAAAAAAATGTCGTTTGCAGAATTGTTATTTTTGTATTTTTAATGGTGCAAAAAATTATTTTTAATTTTCAACATTTTTCTTGCAAGAAGGTATGAAGTTGGCTCCAGAGGGTAGAATTTTGGATTATATGTAGATCTTATAATCTACAATCATTACAGCAAATTTCTGATGTCTATCACAAATAGTTTGAAAGCAAAATCAGAAAAATACAATTTCAAAATTTGCTTACATTTTATTTTATTTTACCCCTGTTTCCGGCTTAATAGCGTTGTTCATCAGCCAATAGAAAAAAAAAGGTGGGATTCTTTTTCCGCAAGGCTCGATTGAAACTGTCAACTTGTTAACAAGGCATTTGAGCTATGAGAAAGAAAACTATCAACAAAAGATGGCTGAGTTTAAAATACCGGTAATTGAAAATTAGATATACAAGTTTCAAGCTCTCTTTTCCAAAAGCTTGTAAAATTGCTTCCGACGGGTTGCAAGTTCTGCATGTTCATGATTTGGAAGGACATTAACTTTTTGTCTAAGAGATATTAAACAGATGACAATTTTTTTGGAGGGAAGGGGTGCTGAATGTGGGATTTTATTTCAGACAGGGAACACCTTTTATAAAAGGCTGATAACATAAAAAAAAATTAAAAAGAAAACCACAAGTATACAAATATTTCCAAGGGGAGGGGTATCAAACTGTGCCACCCACACATGTGCATGTCTGAAAAGATCTAAATTAACTAAACTTCAAGGTAAGTAAAAATAAGTGTCATATTTTACCTCTGATGATCTTTACCTTGTACCTCATAAGCTGTGTAAGATCGCCCTTCCAATATGGTAATAATTACCTATATTTCCCTTATGTGTGTATGTTTCACAAATGATTGGCTTATCAACAACTGTTTTTTTTTCTATGTTTCTTTTCAATTTTTATGGCACTTGGTACCAACGGTTAATTCGGAAAAAAAATAGAAAAAAGGAGGTATTTTTAACTTACGAACGGATGATCGGATCTTAATGAAATTTGATATTTAGAAGGACATCGTGTCTCAGAGCTATTACTATAAATTCTGACCGGATCCGGTGACACTAGGGGGGTGGGTGGGTGGAGGGGGAAACCTAAAATCTTAGAAAACGCTTAGAGTGGAGGGATTGGGATGAAACTTGGTGGTAAAAATAAGCACAAGTCCTAAATATGTGATTGACATAACTGGAACGGATCTTCTCTCATTGGGGGAGTTGGGGGGGAGGGTTAATTCTGAAAAGTTAGAAAAAATTAGGTATTTGTAACTTACGAAGGAGTGATCAGATCTTAATGAAATTTCATATTTGGAAGGACGTCGTAACTCAGATCTCTTATTGAAAAGGATTTTAATTCTCGACTGGATCCAGTGTTATTGGGGGAAGTTGGGGGAGGGAGAACCGGAAATCTTGGAAAACGCTTAAGAGTGCAGAGATCAGGATGAAACTTGGTGGGAAGAATAAGCACAAGTCCACGATAGTTGACTGATACAACCGGACCTGATCCACTCTCTTTGGGGGAGTTAGGAGGGTGGGGGTGATTGAGAAAAATTAGAAAACATGAGGCATTTGTAACTTCGAACAGTTGATCAGAGCTTAATGAAATTTGATATTTAGAAGGATGTTGTGCTTCAGAGCTCTTGTTTTAAATCACCACCAGATCCGATGACATTGGGGGGAGTTTGAGGGGGCAACTGGAAATCTTGGAAAACGTGAAAATCGAGGTTTCTTCATCTTACGAATGGGTGATCAGATCTTAATGAAACTTGATATATAGAAAGATATTATGTCTCATATGGTTTATTTTCATTTTGAATCGGATCCGGGGACATAGAGGGTTTGAGTGGGGAAACAGAAATCTTGGAAACGGGAAATCTTGGAAAACACTTGAGTGGAGAGATCAGCATGAAACTTGATGGGAAGAATAAGCACAAGTTCTAGATACATGATTGACATAATTGGAATGGATCCACTTTCTTTAGGGGAGTTGGGTCTTTAGGGAATTCGGAAAAATCAGAAAAAATGAGGTATTTTTAACTTACGAGTGGGTGATCGAATCTTAATGAATTCTGATATTTAGAAGGACCTTGTGTGTCAGAGCTCTTATTTTACTTCCCAACCGGCATTAGGTATTAGGTATAGGTATAAGGACGACTCATACTGGACAAAAGTGATATGTGATGGAGGCTGGAATAAGCGTAGCAAAGCACATGATTATTCGGCCAAAGGATGTGTTGCAGTTATCATAGATACATTTACGAAAAAACTGTTATATGTTGGCATAAAAAATAAATACTGTTCTATATGTTTTTCTTCTGCAAACGGCAAAGTAATACCCAAAAATCATTTATGCTTTCTGAATTATAACCGAAATTATGGAAACAAATATTCTAGTTGAAGGCTTTCGTTCCAGTGAGGAGATGCAAGGATTACAGTTTTTAGTTTTTATCGGTGACGGCAATTGTAGTTTTTTTTTATAAGCTAAAACAAAATGTTTCCTACGGTTCCAACATACGGAAACATGAATGTGCAAATCACATCAAAAAAATTATGTAACCCATCGATATAATTTGTGCAAAAATAAAAAAGGTTTTTACACAAAACTTCTTCCCAGAGAAATTATCCAGCAACTGACAAGAAATTTAAAAGGTACGATAAAAATAAATTCTGAAAATAATAGAACAGCGGAGGCGGGCACGTCTGCAGGGGGGGAGGTCTTTGAGACCCCCCCCCCCCCGAAATTTTGTGAAATGTTTAATTTCCCCATGGTTTCTTGGGACTTCTGGCAAAAGTTGGACATTTATTAAGAATCTAGATACATGTGTGAAGCCTTTTTTTTAGTTTTACAGCATGCAATTATTCGGTCAAATCACTGTCCTATTATTAACCTATTTTCTGTCTAAATTTTTACCCTCTTTGAAGTAATTAGCGATTGTACTGTTATTATTTTTTTTTTAAGAGAGTTTGCTTTCCACAGCAAAATACAACTATCCTTGATATTAGGGCGTTTATCCCCCCTTTTGAGGATAAAGTACAGCTTTTAATGGATCAATTTTGGAAAGTATTATTTTTCATTAAAATCGACGTTTTCGCAGTAGAAGAACTACCTCCCACACATCCCATATTGCACTGTTAACCCTAAAATCTCCCTTTCAGTGGGATATTAAAGATTAATCACTAGTTCTAAATCGCTATGAACATAACCTGAGCCTAAAACGTGCTTTTGAGTCTTCAGTCTTCTTCCCCCCATCGGCTACAATACTACATATCAAAGTTAATCTCGTGCTTTTGCATTTATTTAGTTACTAAATAAACGAAGTGCTACTTTATTTCTGCTGTTTCGAAGGTTTTGCCCCCCCCCCCCGAAAAAATTCCTGCGTACGTGCCTGAAGGGAAGAATTGAAAAACTAGTTAATAAGAGGTCCGTACCGTGTTTCCAGAAACCACACAAAATGTGATTCTGGCTGTCCTAAGATTGCTGAATTGACCGTGAACGGTAAAATAGAAGGTCGGTTGAATACTTCTTCCCTGCACGTGCTTGAAGATGTTATGAGAGGGGTCGATATTGTGTGTCAAAAAGCAGAGCAGCTTTGAAATGACGCAACTACAAACTTAGCTGAAAGCTACATGTCAGTTGTTGCAAAATTCGTCGAGGGAAAGCATATAAGCCGGTCTAAACGAGGTCATACCATTCAAGAGTTAATGGAGTAAGTCTTGCTTATAATTCCAAAATGATAGCAACAAATACTTGTCTGGCCACGTGTCACTTAAAACGGCAAGATTAATTGCGAATAATAACAACATTGGTCACGTGTAATTATTGCTTTAATGCTATGTGAAGTTTTGACAACGAAGAGGCTAGGACTTTGGGCCTGTTTCAAATTTTACAGGCAAATACAGCTTCAGCAATTATTTCAGAGCTGGGCAGCCTAATACAATTTGTGTGGCCAGAAGTTTAATTGTAAGATTTCAAATTGTGGTTGTCATTTGCCTTTTTAAGTCATTCCATTCAAGATGCTTTGGATATTTTTTATTGTGATAAATTGTCTTAATACTCTGAAAAGGGAAAATTATTTCAATTGCATAGGATAGGAAAATTTTGGTAGGCTAATTAATTCAAAGTCCTAAATTAGCCAGGGAAGTGTTTTTTTTTTCACTAAAAAATCACCACGTTTTTTGAACTCCAATTATATAGCCCTGTTTTTGGTCCAAAATGGTCCAAAATGGCATCAATTAGCTTGGAAAAATATTTTTGGGCTTAGTCCTTCTAGCGTAACAAAAAAAAATATTGCAATAAAACGGCTAAGCTTCGTGTAAGATCTAAACGTAATTGGACCAGTTATTATAGTACTCTTGGAGGAAAATACGTTGCTATGTTACAAAATAGAAATTATAACGTTGGTGATCGGGACTATGTATCAAATTGCAATAAGCCAGACGTGACTTCTGATGAAACAAATTTGGCCATACAAAAATATACTGACCAGTATTTAAAATTGGATTTTGCCAGTATAAGCTTTTGTTCAACATTACCAAGGGCCAGTTACTTCCACATAATTTTACCAAGTAGTTACTTCCAAATAATTGCAACCAGAAAAAATAGCACCAGAGTTGCCCCAATTGTTAAGCAAAATCGAAACTTGGGACCTAGATTCTCCTCTGCCCTAATGAAAAAGGGCTTAGATTTAGAAGTAGTGGCACTAGAAGCATATGACAACACATTCAACTTAAAAGTCATAAAGGGAGATGAAACAGAACTCAGTGTGCATCCACAGCATCAGTATCTTACTGTATCTGTAGATGGATTGCTCCCTAGTGGCAAACCTATAGAGATAAAAATTGTGCATAATATACCAGAGTTCAAAACCATTTTTGATGTGGTTCAGTCAAAAAATTTAGTTAAAGGATTTTTTCTTGAATTATCCAGTGAAGGTCTTCAGCTATAAGAAAATAACAGGTATTTCGCCCAGATACATGGCCAACTGGAGATACTGGATAAGATGATATGCCACTTAACTATTGACGATTGGGAAATAATTACAGTTCACCGATCCAAAGAATACTGGGAAAAATATTTCCGAAGCTTGAAGCCTTTTGGAATGAATCCTTACCTCCTGAAATTTTCAGACTCAAGGGTTTCAAGGAATATGGAAATCAGAGAGCCTGTGTCTGTAAAATGTACAACAGCTCACCAACCGAAGGACTCAAGCTTGTCTCAAGAAATAAAAAGAGGAAAAATAAGAAGGTGGAGTCTAGTTGAAGTGAATACTGAGAGCGGGACATTGATGAGGAAGCAGCCCCTTTCATATACGAAGTAATTTCTGTTCGTTTTAAGTTTTAATGTCACTCCTTACTTTCAGTTAAAAAAAACTTGTTTTTTTATTTAATCATATAAATAAATAGAATCTGTAAAATCTGAAGATTAAAGTTGCCAAATTATAGAGAATTTGGGACCTAATCAATAGACAAGGGAATCCATAGTGCCTTCAGAAGAAAGAGGTAGCCTTACAAAAGGGAAGCAGAGCCGGTTTTAAGGCAGGGTTAGAATAAACCTGTTGCAAAGAATATATAATGATTCGAATGATTGATTCTTTTGCAACGCTAAAAGTTATCCAAACTTCTAGGCCAACCAATCCTGCCCTCTGTTCCCATTTCGACTATTTATTTTCAAAATCCCCTTTTATACTTTTATTTTAGAGAGATGAAGGAGCTGTGCCCTAGAATTTATTTAGAAAAATCATACTTAACTCAAAAATGTAATAAACCATCCCTAGGTCAGTTTTTGACTAATTCAATTAATCAGATTGACTTCCTGGAAGAATATGAGAGCGTGAAACGTATTCCCCTGAAGGGACAAACTAAGGTCTGGGAGGGGCGGTTGCCCCAAACCTGTCCCATACCAAATTATGTTCGGTTGTATATATTAGAATTTTCTTTAAAACATATATTGAACATACTGGGGTGAAATAACTATTTAAGTATAAAATAAAAAAAGATATTGTCTAGAGTACTAAAACAACCATAATCTGATATATATATATATATATATATATATATATATATATATATATATATATATATATATATATATATATATATATATCTATATATATATAAAAATAAGTTGTCTGTCTGTCTGTGGGTCTGTGGATCTGTGGATCAGGTGACGTCATGTTTCGGCTGACGTGATGAAATTAGTTGCCGTCATTTTTGTTATGACGATGCTTAGTATATTGTAAAACACATTAATTTGGTTAATAATATACCATTTAAAACACCAAAATGAACATGCTGGAGTAGTCACTCGGTGAGAGAGGGTGTCAGAACGGAGAATGAAGGTCCCAGGGTTCAAATCCTGGTTAGGCTAAAAAAGGTAAAAAACTAAAAACTAAAAAAAAAACTGAAAAAACTAAAAAAAGGCAAAAACTACAAAAAAAATAAAAACTAATAAAAAAATAAAAAAGCCGAAAAACTAAAAAAACTAAAGAAACTAAAAAAAGGAAAAAACTTAAAAAACTAAAAACTAAAAAAAAAAACTAAAAAAAAGGAAAAATGAAAAATAGAAGAGAAAAAGAATACTAATAAAATTAAAAATAAAAATAAAAAAAAATAAAAAAGATAAAAAGCTAAAAAAAGGTAAAAACCAATAAAAAACTAAAAAGAAAAAAAGGTTAAAAACTAAAAAAAAAATTTCATCTAAAAAACTAAAAAAAACTAAAAAAGGTAAAAACTAAAAGAACTAAAAAAGTAAAAAAAACTAAAAAAGGAAAAAACTGAAAAATAAGCGGGATATAAAACAGGAGGATATAAATGACGACCGGGACACCGGGACATAAGGAATATAAATGAATCAGAAAATACAACCCATGTTTCCAAATGACGTCGTTTGGAGCCCAAATTGAAAATCCAGATCAATTTATGTCTACTTTCAAAGTAAAAGGGCAAATTTATCATAGAGCAGGGTCTCTTCTACCATTCTCAGGCGAGAATCATAAATTTTTACAATTGTACTTCATCAGTGATAGAAATTCTGAATTGAATGCACGTTGCGAAATTTCTCCCAACATTGAAAGGACAATCGTTTCCCAATTACAACATCTTTTCCACGAAAATAATAATTTAGTGCGTCTGTTCAAAACAGCCATTACAGGAAATTGTTATTTCCGCTGACAAAACGCCTCCTGGCCAACATGTGCGTAGATACAATGCTCCAACTATCGACGAAGTGGCCATCGTTATGGTCGGTGATCAGTTTTTACCTCGAGATATTATTCTCAGGGTTTCCACCACACGTGCTACAACTAAAAATAGGCCTACCAATAATACTTTTAAGAAATATAAACCCACCAAAGCTTTGCTATGGCACTCGACTTGCCGTAAAAAAAAAACAATGGAAAACCTAATAGAGGCCACAATTTTGACAGGGCCTTTTGAGGGTGAGGCTGTTCTTATTCCTCGCATTCCCAAGATTCCAAAGGATCTGACTTTTCAATTTAAAAGATTGCAATTCCCAATTCGATTAGCATTTGCAATCACCATTAACAAAGCTCAAGGTCAATCATTAGAAAAATGTGGTATAGATCTTAATACTGATTGTTTTTCACATTGACAATTGTACGTTGCATGTTCGAGGGTCGGTAAACCTGACAATCTATTTATATGCAGCGACAATTGGACAGCGAAGAATGTTGTATATTCGCAAGTTTTACGCAGTTAATTTGTATTTTATCTATCTATCTATCTATCTATCTATATAAAAACGAGTTGTATGTATGCATGTTTGTTTGTTTGTAAAAAGAGCGTTTGCATATGATGTCATTATTAGTACATACGGCTTTGTATATGCAGAGACAATGGGAAAGCCAAGAATGTTGTATATTCGCAATTTTTACGTAGTTTAACTCCTGCAGACGAAATGAATGCTTGCCTAAAAAATTCTAATTTATAGGCACACGTAAAAATATTAAAATTAACTACAAATATGCGTGTCCGATTGCAAAACGATGACTCTGGTCAAACAGTAGACTCAATTTCAGGACGTATACAACTACCTGCTGATTTCTGTAATTTAGTGACGTCCAAAAATGAATTGATTGAAAAAGTATTTCCGAATATTCTAAAAAGTTATAAAAATAATAAATGGCTAAGTGAAAGAGCGATTCTCCCACCCAAAAATATAGACGTCCACAAAATCAACAATATTGTTTTGAACAAGATTCGAGACCAGGCAGTCCTTTACAAGTCAGTCGACACAATTTTGGAACTAAATGAAGCGGTTAATTATCCATCTGAATTTTTAAATTCCATAGATCCTTCAGGGTTTCCACCACACGTGCTACAACTAAAAATAGGCGTACCAATAATACTTTTAAGAAATATCAACCCACCAAAGCTTTGCAATGGCACGCGACTTGCCGTAAAAAAAACAATGGAAAACCTAATAGAGGCCACAATCTTGACAGGGCCTTATGAGGGTGAGGCTGTTCTTATTCCTCGCATTCCCATGATTCCAACGGATCTGCTTTTTCAATTTAAAAGATTGCAATTCCCAATTCGATTAGTATTTGCAATCACCATTAACAAAGCTCAAGGTCAATCATTAGAAAAATGTGGTATAGATCTTAATCCTGATTGTTTTTCCCATGGACAATTGTACGTTGCATGTTCGAGGGTCGGTAAACCTGACAATGTATTTATATGCAGCGACAATTGGACAGCGAAGAATGTTGTTTATTCGCAAGTTTTACGCAGTTAATTTGTATTGTATCTATCTATCTATCTATCTATATAAAAACGAGTTATGTGGATGCATGTTTGTTTGTTTGTAAAAAGAGCGTTTGTATATGACGTCATTATTAGTACATACGGCTTTGCATATGCACAGACAATGGGAAAGCCAAGAATGTTGTTTATTCGCAATTTTTGCGTAGTTTGAAACACATATATAAATCTATCTATATTCACAGGTGGGACACAGGGACACAACTACAATGGCGCATAACTAATATGGCGCGTAACGACTTATGCGCGCGGGGGGGCTTGGAGGGGGGGGGGGCGCGAAGCGCCCCACCAACTAGGTGTTGGGGTGCGCGAAGCGCCACCCCAACAGCTAGTATATATATATATATATATAATGGATTTGTTGACCAGGGGATAAATAAAATTAACAGGTTTAATCTTGGCACAGACGCTGACAGGCTTAGATCCGTCCCTGCTTTTTGGCACTCAGTGGCATGAATTTGAGATTGGTAAGTTGAGATTTGAAAAAAACATTTTTTGTACTTTCATTAAAAAAAATCATTTTCATTGAGAAAACTCTTTTTATTTCCAGTTATAAAACTCTTTTTCTTTTATTTGATTGGAAAAACAAACCAAAATTGACAAAACATTCGAAAAACGAAAGAAAATAATTTCGCCATGTATTATGAAAGTTCATCTTCCAAAACAACCCTCCCCCCCCCCAAACCACCAACACCTATCCTCTTTTTCTCTCTCTCTCAGTACTCTTACTCTCTCTCTCTCTCTCTCTCTCTCTCTCTCTCTCTCTCTCTCTCTCTCTCTCTCTCTCTCTCTCTCTCTCTCTCTCTCTCTCTCTCTCTCTCTCTCTCTCTCTCTCTCTCCTCTCTCTCTCTCTCCTCTCTCTCTCTCTCTCTTCTCTCTCTCTCTCTCTCTTATTTTTGTTTAAAACGTAAAATATGGGAGCAGCCGTGGCAAAAAAAAATCATAAAAATCCTAAATATTGCTGACACTTTATTTTCGTTAGATATACCCGGTATTATTACAAGGCAGCTAGGCTCATACTAAGGAATCTGAACTTACAGTTGAGTTTTTGAACAAAAGTCTTTGAATATTAGGTAATATTTTATAAAAGCATTAAAAATAAGTTTAAGGTTTTAATAAATATTTTGTGAATAAAAAAAACTTAATATATAACAAAACTTATTAATTTACTTGAAAAGGATTTTTTAACTATGATTTCTTTTTTAGCAGAAATATTGTGACAAAAAAGCATTTATGATTTTAAGTTTCATATGAACTTGAAGAGTTATTCTATACTTATTAATTATAATTTTTGTAGAGCTGTATTGACGTGCGGCTTGTCAAACCTCTCAAAACATGGAGTTGTGATACCAACACAGTAGAGTAAACTTGTTTTTTTCTGAGGGAAGCAGTGTGCGGTAGCGATGATAGCGGCTGGAGACAGAAAACTGGCAGCACAGCTTAGATACCGCTATTGGTATCTAAGCTGTGTATGCAACAAACAAAATTGCATTCCCGCCTATGTTGTTGGAGTACGATAAATGCGTCGGAGCGCGGGCTTGGAGGAGGCGGCAAGTTCAAGCTCTGTACCAAAAGCTTCTCATGGGCAAGATAGGAGTTTTCATAACTGTATATTGGTATCTAAGCTGTGTATTTCACTTGAAATAATTGCTTGCTTAATGTCAGACAATAAACTTCACGTGAATGAAGAGCGATTCCTTAAAATCTAAGTTTTAAATGAACATTATCAAATAGTCGGAAATTTGAATAAAATGAAAGGGGGGTGAAAATCCATAGTGCCTTTACAAGATCAAACAAAAAAACAAGTTTTTTTTAACTGCAAGTAGGGAGCAATATTAAAACGAACAAAAATTATTCCGTGTATGAGAGGGGTTGTCCCCTCCTCAAGGACTCGCTCTTTACGCTAAAGTTTTTTTTATTGTTTTAAAAAGTGGAGTTGTGAGAAACAGTTAAAATTTAGCGCAAAGAGCAAAGCACTGAGGAGGGGACAACCCCATTCATATACGGAATAATTTCTGTTCGTTTTAAGTTTTAATGTCACTCCTTACTTGCAGTTAAAAAAGACTTGTTTTTTATTTAATCTCTGAGTGTTTTTGAATTAATACATATTTTGATTTTGGCTCACCGCACATGAATATTTAAAACGGACGATTTTCAAAAAAAGAGTAAGGGAGGAGGCCTAGTTGCCCTCCGGTTTTTGGTTACCTAAAAATACAACTAGAGTCTTTCTTGTAAGAAGGTTTTTTTTAGTAATAAATATACGTAACTTACGAATTAACTAACGTAACGAAAAGGGTATATTCATTTCATATCCACTTGTGAAAGTTTTGAAACAAGAAAATCCAATCTTGCACTGAAGGATCTTAGGAAGTAAAGAAACTTAAATATCAGCAAAAAAAATTTGACGTCACCAAACGTGGCAAAACAGGAAATATGGTAAATTTTGTAATTTTTCCATTAACTAGGCTCACCTATTCACTTGATAATACGGATTCAAAGACGGTAAAATTGCGTAAATAATGGTGTGAAACATATCAGGAAGTGTAATAGACCCGGTTTTTTGCCTTTTATATATTAGAAACCCAAAGTTACTTAATAAATCATACGTTTCCCCAGATTGATGGGGGGCAACTACCACCCCCTTGCTCCTCCCAAATGACGGCAATGCATGCACACAAAATGATAAAGTTTGAAAGCTCGAAAATCCTAGAACATTTGAATCCCTTATTTACGACATCTCTGGCAAAGCCTGGATCCTTAAATTAAATACCATGAAAGCACTACTTTTCATGGAAAGTGATACTTTATTTCACCAAAATGTTCATCCAGAGGAAATATTTCGTTTTCCGTCATAAATATGTGTTTTTTTTTATCTTAATGTCTCAAATTTCTAAATTGTGTCACTTTTGCCAGTGTGTCAGGGTACATGGGAATGAGTCCCTTTTGACACATAATGTACCCAGTCAGCAACCTTGTGCTTAAGCCAGCTTTGGTTTGAACTTTGTAAAAACTATCTCTTGCTTGTGATGGCACTATGGATTCACAGATTCTTTGTTTTATTCCAAATTCCCTATAATTTGACTTCATTAAATAATCTTGAGGTTTTACAAAATTCCCTTTCTTTAGATGAGGTTGATGCTTGGGTAGTATTCCTCTGTTAGTACTTTATTTGGTTTAACAAAGATCAAGGAAGACCGGATTGAATAGGTAAGGACCCAATTGGGTTTTTTTTTGTGGAGCCCTCTCTATATATTAAATATTCAAACAACATATTCCTGCGTAGTAGTTTAGGCAGACAAAGTAGTTCAAGTACGTAGTGCAAAATCTCTCTAATATAGAACTATCCCGATGAGAATAAATTTGGCATTGACTTTTGTGGATGTGCGTTTTCAATATTGTAAAGTAAATATTACATTATAATCAGCGTTTCCACTTTGACGGATTTTTCCATCAAAAACGGATCTTTTCGGTCTTCGACAGATGAGAATTTGATCTGTCGGATTTCCGGATTTTCGACTGATTTTCAATAATTTTACATAAGAATTGAATTTAGTTGTTTTAATTCTCAAACTCAAATCACACTGATCTTTTCTAAGTATTAAACTTTATTGTTGTTTCTTTGTTGTTTTCTGTTCCGACTATTTTTCAACCAAGGTTGAATCCCGGACTAATTAGCTCACCTACTTCAGTTCAGGAACCGATTTGGGGTTAACACGATCAAGTCGCATGGACTTTTCAAGATGCCGTGAGCTATGCAGTGAGTCATAAGGTCATGTTGATTCCCGCGATTCATTTATGCCGGGAGTTATTTGTGTGATATTAAGGCGAGGAAGCTATTGGCTCCTTCAAGGATTGAATTTGTAATTACATAGCTTTTCCTTCTTGTTTTACTGTCAGTATGTTACACGCGGTTACACGGTTTATGAAATACTTGAAACAAATATGACAGTCTTAGAACTGTGGGGTGCTACCAAAATCACATAGTAGCAGTTAGATATTTGATTTTAGCCAGTTATTTGATTTTATCCATGCCAATTGATTTTAACCATACCGGCAGAAATCACCTTTTAGTCAGTATTAACCGGCTGGTATTTTAGTCACCCGGGAACCCTGAACTATAGAGGCTGAAAATATTGTTACCGTGGTCACTCCATTATTTTTGGTCACTTAAAATGAGCACTAGGGCTTTTGATTTCCGATCAAAAGACGCCTATTGCAATCTTCTAGGATAGCTGGCTCAATGCGATCACCCCGGGGAAAAACTAAAAAACAAATGTGAACTTCCTTCACATTGTAGTTTGATTTTTTCGAATGGTTCAACTTATCTTGGGTATTTGATTTAAGTTATGCCCCTGTTTAAAATGCTACCCCTGTAACAATCTCTCCCTTATGTGCCATGCCAGTTTCATAATGTAATTAACTTTTTATACCATTCAACAAAATTTTAAAATGTAAATAAAGAATTTTTGGGTGGGGAGGGGGTGGTCACAATCTAAAAAAAAATAAAATAGGCAAATTGTTTGGGAAATGCAATTGTAAATGAATCATCATTCCAGGAGACTGCTTGAGACCCGCTGTTTTTCCCCTCATTGGCCGTTTTTATCCAATTTACCAAATTCTGCGTATAGACGAAATGGCAGCTTCCTTTTGTCTAGCAGCTAATTTGGTTGTATCTATCAGTTAAACCTCTAGAGATAACTGAGTCAGAATACACTGTTTAGTTCGGCCGCAGGAATTATCAAAACCATAGCGGTAGGTTCCGTGTCTTTAGTTTCCGGGTAAGTTTCGACATTCTGGTTTAATCCCTTGAGCAATATTCTGAGACATTCTCTTAGGGTAAACTCTATCATTTTCCAAATACAAGTAAATTCCCGGTGAAAATTTTCTATAGATTCCAGATAGATTCGCTGAAACAAATCCAAGATTATTCCTTAACTCCATTCCGGCAAATTACTTAGGTAAGTTCCGACAGCTTCACAACCATATTTGGGTATGCAGCCAGAGCTGAATTCCGAGTCAGTTACTCTATACTATTTCAGTCGAACTTTAAGGGGATTGTGTTTCCCTGAGTAACGGTACTGCGGGAGCCCTAGAAATTATCAGGTTAAGCATACAGTCGACTAATTTTTCAAGAATTTTTGCCACAACCTTCCTGGAAGGAGAAGGAGCATCCTCTTGCTCCACCCCCTGTCGGGACAGCTTTTCTTCCCACAAACTGAAATTTACATTCCTGGATTAAAAGCTTATTTACAATTTAATATTTAATCAAAATCGAGAAATATAGATAAATTAACGCGTGTTAATGATCAATCAATTCTATTATGGAGCCCCATTCCTCCAGATGCCCCTCTCTTTCTTTCTGGAAAGGCAGTTTTTGCTAGGTCTTTCCAGTTTATTAATTTCTCTCTCTCTCTCCTATGTTTTTATTTTACCAGTTTTCTCTTTTTTGTTTTTAACAGTGTTTTAGTAGCCTTTTGATAAAATGATTGATTACTACTACTACTACTACTACTAATAACTCACTGCAGCACCAAGCCGCCTGAGGCCAACACAGCTACGCATGCTCCTCCTTCAACCTCATCTATTTAATGCCTCTCTCTTTACACCCTCCCAGGAAGTTCTCATTTCCTTTAAATCTTTATTTGTGATATCCTCCCAACCCAGACAAGGGCGACCTGCTTTCCGTGTAGCCCCAGACGGTTGGCCAAAAAGGACAATCTTCAGTATTTTGTCATCCTTCATCCGTAGAACGTGGCCTAGCCATCTCGACCTTTCTTTCAATATAGGCCTAGAAAGCGGGATTGAACCACATTTTCCGTACAGCCTACTGTTTGAAATACGGTCAGTCAGCCGGGTACCCAGAACAATCCGTAGGCAATTTCTCTGGAAATCATCTAGTAAATTTTCATCTGCTTTTCGGAGCGCCCATGCTTCAGAACCATATTTGACCACTGTCATCACTGTAGCTTCCAATATTCTAATCTTGGTTTGCAGACTTATCTTTCTATTCTTCCAAACCTTTTTTAACTGTGAAAAAATACCCTGAGTCTTAGCTATTCTACTTTTAACATCTTCACTGCTCCCACCATCTTTACTAATAATACTACCAAGGTAACTGAAGCTCCCAACCTGATCAATCTTTTTGTTACCTAATGTCACCTGTTCATCTTCACTTATTCCTAGCCTTAGTGACTTAGTCTTCTTATTATTAATTTTCAAGCCTGTTTTAGCACCCTGAACTTGCAAAACCTCTAAAACCTCATTCATTTTGCTCACACTTTCATCTAATATGCTTAAATCATCAGCATAATCTAAGTCCAGGAGCATTTTTCCTCCCCATTTGATTCCGTGGTCTACAATTGCCTTTCCTGTGCTCCTTAAGACAAAGTCCATCAAAATGATCCATATAAAGGGGGATAGAACACAACCCTGCTTAACTCCTGATTTAATACAAAACCAGTTGCTAACCTCATTTCCTACCTTAACCGCAGCGGTATTATTCTCGTACATTGCACAAATCACTTTAATGTATTTTTCTGGTATACCATATAACGATAAGACAATCAAAATGATTGATTGGTTACTTTTTATGACTGATGACCAATTCAGACGCTGAAAGCAGGAACGTACGCCAGGGGGAAGCCCCTCAGCCTCTGAGAATGCTAAATTTTCTGTATCTCTGAGAACTTATAGGTATTTTTTCCCCTTTATTTATCCAGGAAGAAAATGAACGCTTCATGTGTTTTCTAATGCTCTTTCCAAACATAGTAGCCGCTTCGAACAAAAATCCATTTTGAGCCCTTAATAGGGTCTTAAAAACTAAATGTCTAATTCTGGCCAGTCATGGTATGAGACGTGCCTTTGATCCCCTCATCTACTCAATTATACTCCTCAAAGCAGCCAAATGTGGACTAAATTCCTCGTTGATTCACTGCCTTCAAGATATGTACTCTCGATTATGTGTTCCCCTGAAACTATATCTAGATAAAATATGACCCCTGTTCCACATAAGAAACTCATTCCTGTCTTGAAAGGTGCACGTCAAGGAGCAGTTTCTTCTCCTAATATTTTCAATAATTGTGTGTTGGATGATCAAGACTAGTGCCTAAAATCTCGAGTACTATCTTCATAAAATCTGTCTCTAGTTTGTTATGGAGATGACGATTCAAATTATCAGCCGCACTCTCTAAAGAATGAATGAGGTCAATGTCATACTTCAATAGGAGTATATGTAACTTGTCCTTCGTTTCAATGCTGATAAGTTGGAAATAGTACTATTTAATTGGAAAGGGCAGGCACCATCCTCTATAGCGCTTGGTAATAGCACTGTTAGGGTCGTTGACCACGCCATTTATCTAGGTCTTCCCATAGGTTCGTCGCTATGCTGCGCCCGATCCCTGGTCCTAGACATCTCGTACAACATATATCTGCTTCTTATGCATCGATTTTTGCAGCAAAATTGCGGTTTAACTGCCTAATTTTAGCTATTCTATTCAATGGTGTAACCTTCCTTCGCATATTGTATATAGTTAAATGCAAGATGTGAAGCTGTTCAAGATGTGAAGCTCCGTTTTGGATGCTGTTTACTAGAATTGATCGTCTTAAAGTTCAGTCTATTTTCTTTCAGTTCATCAAGTCTTTGCTTTGGTTACCACCTTGGCATCAAAACTCTCCATTGACTAAAAATTTGAGCTCACTGACCTTGCACTTTAAGTTAATTGCCAAACATAGCCGAAACCTTATTTCTTCACAAAATGATTGGTATACTGTTTTAATTCAATGGTCTTTTTTCATGTCTGTGTCTTGACCATATTTAGTGCAGTAATATTTAAATTTGATTTGAATTCATGTTTGATTTTTATAGTTAGTTGTCGTTGCTATGACAAGTCTTAGTAAAATAATTGGTTCCTTCTGCATATGCGTTTGTTTTGTTTGTTTGCTTTTTTCTTCTTTTTTCCCCTTCTCTGTCTTATCATATTACGTAAATGATGGGTGTTCAATAAATAAATAAATTATAGCTACTGACCACTAAAGAAAGGAAACATTATTTCACGATGAGATTTGCTTTCAAATGTCTTCAAATGGTTTCGATTGTCTTCAAAAGGTAAGCCTGCCACCTGTTAATTTGACTGTCCTGTACTTGCCTTCATTTGTACCTTACCTTGTGCAGAATTTTTATTTAAATTGTAATTAAATAAAAAAAAAGTTTTTTCAGCTGAAATTAATGAGCGATATTAAAACTTAAAACGAAAAGAAGTTATTACGTATCTGAGGAGGGATACCTCTTAATGATAATCACACTATCAGATTTAGTGTATCAGAGATTCCTACTGTTGAAGTTTCAAGCTCCCATCTGTATTAACGTGGAATTTTGTAATTTTTTTTTTGCCAAAAGCAATATCATGGATGCGATTTTTTTTTGGGGGGGGGGTCACAATGAACCAGGGGTATGAGATTACCGGGAGGGGCTGGTTAATTAGAACAGTGAAAAGCTTTTTAAGTACTAAAAACTGTAGCGTGAACAGTTAGGTATTGAGGAGATGAATTGGACAATTTGGATGTGATCTGCCGGGATTTTAGCTATTTTCATAGATTTATATTTTCCAATGAAAAATTATTTAAAAAAAGCTAAATTTTAAGTTAATAAGTAAGTCAAGTTTAAAAACAAAATTACTAAATTTTGAGCAAAATATTATAACGTTCGATATTTCAAAAGTTTGATTTCTCAAAAGTTTGTTTCGCAACCTAAATGATAACAATTTTTGTCATCGATTTCAATTCAGTGAAAGAATTGAATAAATATAAAACAAGCATACACTGGATTTACAAGGTGTAAATAGCAATTGTACACCGAGGATCAAAAACCATATTTGATTGATCAACAACACAAAATCCATAATAAATTGTTTTCCTCTCGAAAATACTAAATAAACTTTTAATTGGGGGAGTAAGCATTGTCATAAAAAGCAAAAAGACAGCAGGAAATTGATATCAACAACTGAAATCAAGAAATATTTTTTCAGGTGATACATAGTTGAGTCTTTTTTCGGTAGGAGTCAAGGCTCACTTGATTCTCCCTAAAAGTATGCCTGTCTTCTTACCTTTCAGCAAAAGGCAACAAGTTCCTTTCGGCAATGGAGCCAAGGCAGTTTCAAAATTTCGCAGTGTCTAGGGTATATTAAGGCTCGGTGTCCCTCCTCGACGCCGGAAGAATTGCATGGAAAGTAAAAAATTACTAACGCAATTAATTTTTGAAATCTTTTTTTTGTGCACAGCTCAGAGCACCAAGGGTGGTATTACCTACCCTACATACTTTGAACGGTCTTTAATGGAGCATTATTAAACTTAACATCATAACTGGTAAAAAAAAAGCAAAAAAAAAACAAACTTGAAAATGAACCAATTTGACCATCCCAAGAATTAACTATCCTTTTGACCATCCCAAGAATATCTAAATAAATCTTCCAAATTGTTATTTTAAAAGTTGGCGCTGCTAAAATAATTGTTTTGTAATTAAAAGTGTATATTGTGCTTTCTAAACTTTGGTAAAAAATCTACCCAACAGAATTTTTTAATAATAGCTATAGATTCATTAAAATATGGTATGTAGGATAGAATTTACCAATTTTCACGGTATGATCCAATAGAATTTCAAATGAAATGATTTCACACTAAATTACTAAGACAAAACTATCTGATATTTTATTGTTATATATTTCCCAGTTAATTTAACTAACCAGGCTTGTCCGTAGGGTAGGGGGTTTTCAGGTATTCTACTCTTTTCCCAAATCCAAGATTATTTAAATTGATCCAAGGTTACAATTTTTTTTTAGACCCAACATGCTGACAAACAATATAATATATGCACACTACCCTTGTGAAACATACTGGCAATATATATTACAATCGAAACCAACATTCATCGGTAAAACACGGTTGGAACTATTACGACTTTATATAGATAACAAGACATAAAATAGCACAAAGGAAGCGCAAACCCGTCAGCCCGAGCAAGCAAATATTCAAATCATCCACAAAAAGGTGCAACCGATTGACCGGAACAATCAACCCGGTGTAAATCCACCATGTACCATGCCAAAAGAAACTGGTGTTTTCCAAGCGACCGACATACAACCAATAAACCAAATTTGGCTCTCCCCTGGAGAAACTTTGACAACTACACCAAGAGTACTAGGTTAATCAGAAAAATAATCCTAGCGTCTAGCGGTCACATACCAATGTTGCAGAACCTCCATTCAATCAAAACCCCATCAGAAGTTTCATAAAGGCGAGAATATACAGGCTGTTGCGTTGCCCTATTATTTGAAAAGTTTTTACGTCCCTAGCTTAACAATAGAAAGATGGAATCATTGGTGCATGTTGGGCTATCCCTACAGGACATGGGTTAAATATTTTCTTCGTGTGAGAGGGAGGGTGGGTGGAACAAGTGAGGATGTTTAGATTCTCTAAATATAATTTCCCGATTTTCATATAATCCCCCTTATTTCATTTTTTTTTTGCTGTGAAACCAGTATCAAAAATGTATTGGAGTCTATATTGCAAGCATAGCTTTATTAATTTTTAGGGAAAAAATTTATCCAAAAAGCTTACAAGAATAATTACAAAAAACTATGTAGCCTACTCTAGAAAAAATCCATGGCACGTTTTAGAACTTGCATACAAAAATGCAATAGAGAACTTGTAAACAATCAAATTATACTTCAATTAAATTGTGACTTTGCCCCTGAAAACCTTAGTTTACCAAAATATAAAATCAGACAATAAAACTATAATTTCATCCATTAATACTTCGTAGCTAGAGGCGAATAAATGAATCTATGTCAGGGAGGAAATTCGTGAAATTCAGGGACTCTCTGGCAAACCTAGTGAATGAGCCGGAAGTTATTATTTTGTTCTATATAAATATGTCAGATTTTAATGCTTTAGTATTTCTGCAGGTTACTGACCCCATGTAAAACCAAATAATTGGGTATACTAGGATTCGAACCCTCACCCTTTCGGACAAAGGATCCTAGATCAAGCGCACCAATCCGCTCGACTATTCCCCCAATGTCACCGGATCCAGTTGGGATTTAAAATAAGAGCTCTGAGACACGAAATCCTTCTAAATATCAAATTTCATTAAGAATCGATCCCCCATACGTAAGTTGGAAATACCTCATTTTTTCTAATTTTTCTGAATTAACCATCCCCCACTCCCCCCAGATGGTCGAATCGGGGAAAAGACTATTTCTAAGTTTGGCAGATACGCCTGCCAAATTTCATCGTCCTAGCTCATCTGAAAGTGCCTAAACTAGCAAAACCGGAACATACAGACCAACAGACAGACCGACAGAATTTGTGGTCTCTATATGTTACTTGATAGATACCAAGCGCCATAAAAATTTTGTGGAAAACTCGAAAGGGGCGACTTGGTCACAAATTAGAACTTTTACTTTCCTTATTAGTGGTCAAAATCTATTGGCAGGCAACGCATATTTTTCCCATGGTTTTTCCCTATTCTGCTCTCTTTCCCATGGTTTTCTTATAATTAATTTTGAGCATAAATATAGAATTAAGTAAATGCATGAAAACAAATATTTACAAAAAGGATATTTTGTCTTTCTCCACTAAGCATCTAAGCATATTCTTCAAACCAGGGTGGATCCAGGTGGGGGGGGGGGCTTAGGCCCCCAAGATTTTTCTGGTGCCCAAATTTGCATTCCGTTAATTTTTTCTTTTTCAATTCCTTTTTTAAGTAAACTGGTAAATTTGATCTATTATAATTTAATTGGCAATCAGGAACTGGATACAGGCTAAAAAAAAGGGAGCAAAAAAAAGGGTTGCAGAATTGCAGTTAAAACATAGTTGGTGGTTTTTTAGTCGAAAAACACTTCCTTGGCTAGTTTAGGACTTAAAAGATTAACCTACTTAAACTCTCCAATTCTACACAATTTCAATATTTTTCCTTGTACAACCGAGCATTAAAACAATCTATAACAACGAAAAATATCCAGGGTAACTCTTACGGAATGTCTAAAAAAAGACACAACAGGCAATCTTACACTTAAGCTTTCTACCACAAAAATTGTAGGCAATTTCCCAATTCTTAAATAATTACTGAAGCTGTATTTGCCTATAAAATTAAAATAAGTTCCAGCATCTTCCTTGTCAGAACTTCAAACAATGCAAGAACACCCTGATAATTAATAATGGCTATGCTTAGATTAAACGTGACCACTATTAATATTTGCTGAATATCCAAAGCTTTTCAGGTGACACGCGGCAAGATAGGTATTTTTTTCAATCTTATGAGGATTACACCCAGGAATATAGGGATTAGTCAGAAAGAGTATTCAAACTTAATATTGCGTGTGCTGAACACCGAATTCACAGTTGCAATCCTCAAATATATATGCAGTTCCAAAATTGTTTCGTCTCTTCAGTCAAAATTTATATATATATATAAATCTATACTGAATTTGAGTTACAAATGGAATAGTTGTGGGAAAAGTCAAGTCATGGCCAATTTTAAGAAAAAGCCAAGACAGATAATCCGATTAAGTGGGCATCAAGTCAAGGTTAATTTTACGCCCTTTCATCGAATATTTAATCAATATTTATATTTATAAATCTTGATTAAAGAGACAAAACTATTAATCCAACAGCAAGAGTATATGTAATATGACGTAGAATTTTGTAACGTGGTATTTTAAATCGTGGGGGCTCAATAATAACCAAAACTCTAAAAAACGGAATTTTGATACCAACAGTTACGTCAAAAGAATTGCATTTTAATGTTAATTTTAAATATACAAGTTTCATCAAGTTTAGTCTTACCCACCAAAAGTTACAAGCCTGAGAAAATTTGCCCCATTTTAGAAAATAGGACGAAGCACCCCCTAAAAGTCATAGAATGTTAACGTAAATCGCACCATCAGATTCAGCGTATTAGAGAACCCTGCTGTACAAGTTCCAAGTTCATATCTAAAAAAGTGTGGAATTTTGTATTTTTTGCCAGAAGACAAATCACGGATGCGTGTTTATTTGTTTGTTTGTTTTTTTTTTCTTCTTTTTCCCAGGGGTGATCGCGTTGACCCAGTGGTTCTAGAATTTTGTGGGAGGGGTCATTTGAATGGAAATAAAAAGTATTAGTGCCCTTTTTAAGTGTCCAAAAAAATTGGAGGGCACCTAGGCCCCCTCCCACGCACATTTTTTTCCCAGAGTCATCGAATCAAAATTCTGATATAGCCATTTTATTCAGCATAGTCGAAAAACTTTACAACTATGTCTTTGGGGACGACTTACTCCCCCACAGTCCCCGTGGGAGGGGCTGCAAGTTACAAACTTTGACCAGTGTTTGCATATAGTAATGGTTATTGGGAAGTGTACAGACGTTTTAGGGGGATTTTTGGCTAGGAGGAGGGGTTGAGACGACGGGGTTATGTGGGGGAAATTTCACATGGAGGAATTTTTCATGGGGGAGAAAGATTTCCATGAAGGGGGCGCAGCATTTTCTAGCATTATTTAAAAAAACAATGAAAAAATAAATATGAAAAATCTATTTCAACTGAAAGTAAGGAGTAGCATGAAAACTTAAAACGAACAGAAAATATTACGCATATAAGGGGTTCACCTCCTCCTAATACGTCACTCTTTACGCTAAAGTATTTTTAGTAATTTCAACTAATTATTCTACGGCCTTTGTGATTCATGGGACACAATTTAAGCTTTAGTGTGCAGAGTGAGGTATTGACGAGTGGGGGAACCTTCTCATATACATAATAAAAACATACGAATATAGAAATTTGTTACGTAGGCTAATTCGTAAGTTGCATATATCTTTAACTAATGAAAACGTTCGTAAAAAACTAAAAGTTCTAGTTGCCTTTTTAAGTACCCAAAAATTCGAGGGAAACTCGGCCTCCCCCCTCCTTTTTTCTGACAATCATTCGATCAAAACTATGGAAAGCCATTTAGCCAAATAAATAAATATGCAATTTTCGCTGTAATTATTCAACTGCGGAGAGCCGAGATCAAAACAAGGATTAACTAAAAAACGTTCAGAAATTAAAAAAAAAAAGTTTTTTTTAACTGAAATTAAGGAGCGACATTAAAACTTAAAACGAACAGAAATTACCCCGTATAGGAAAGGGGCTGTTCCCTCTTGACCACCTTGCTCTTTAGGCTAAAGTTTATGTAAAGTAATAATGTAAAGTTTTAAAGTTACCAAGTTTCATACCGATCTCCCACTCTAAACGTATTCCAAGATTTCCGATTTCCCCCTCCCCAAAGTGTCACCAGATTTGGTCGGGATTTAAAATAAGACCTCTGAGACATGAGTTCCTTCTAATGTCAAATTACATTATGATCCGCCGTTCTTAAGTTAAAACACCTCAATTTTTTTCATTTTCCGAATTAACACCCCCCTCCAAACTCCTTCAAATGGAGGGGATTCAATTCAATTATTTCAATCATGTATCTAGGACTTGTGCTTATTCTTCCCACCAAGTTTCGTCCAGATCTCTCCTCTCTAAGCATTTTCCAAGATTTCCCGTTTCCCCCTCCAGCTCCCCCAGTATCACCGGATACGCTCGGGATTCTAAATTAGAGCTCTAAGACACGAGGTCCTTCTTCATTAAGACCCGATCACCCATTCGTAAGTTAAAAATACCTCTAATTAAAAAAAAAATTCCTCTACCTCCAGCCCCTCAGATTGTCGAATCGGGGAAACGACCGTTATGAAGTCAATTTGTGCAGTTCCCTGACACACCCACCAATTTTCATCGTCCTAGGACGTCCAGAAGTACCGAAATCGCCAAAGAACTGGAAATCCTCCCCAACTCCCCCAAAGAGAGCATATCCGTTTCACGAGCATGTCGTAGATACACGATTGACATAACCGGGTTGGATCCGCTCTCTTTGGGGGAGTTAGAAGGTGGTGTTCAGTGTTTTGGTCAGTTTGGTGCTTCTGGACATGCTAGGACGATGGAAATTGGTAGACGTGTCAGGGAGCTGGACTAATTGAGTTGATAAAGTCGTTTTCCCCGATTCGACCATCTGGGGGGGCTAAACGGAAAGGTAAAAATAAAAAAATGAGGTATTTTTAACTTTCGGGCTTGTAACTTATGAAGGATAACATTTAAGCTTGATGAATTTAAAATATTTTAAATAATCCTCAAAAGTTGATTCTTTTGATTTAACCACTATTAGCAAGACTCTTAGTCTTAGAGTTTTGGTTACTATTGAAATGCATCGCTCCTTACTTACAGTTCGTTACCAGGAACTGTTAGAAAAAAAATTGGTAATAGACTACGCTTAGAGTAAATCTAGAAGTACGGTAGCAAAAATTTCGTACGTAGGGGAGGAGGCTTAAACATGTGTCTATTCCCCCAAAAAAGATTATCCACGTTTTCATATAATTTCCTGGTAAGTTTTTTGACATTTTTGCAAAATCTAACCCCCCCCTCTCCAAAATATATCCATCTACATACGTCTGAATTGTCGGTTTTATGCTTCCCAGTACTGTTCAAAGCCTAATAATTGAAATTTTGTTTCGATAAAAAATTTATATTTAGGTTAAATTAACATATTCATTAAAATACCTTTTTCCTTGAAGTTCCATTCGCAGTCGTTTGACATCGTAGGCAAAGCCAAAAAGGGACCCTTACATATACTTCCAGAATGAAGTTGCATTTGAATGAAACATCCACCATAGTTAAATATTAATTTTTCGAATGGTTCAACTTATCTTGTTTAAGTTATTTTATTTAAGTTATGCCCCTCTCTAAAATGCTATCACCATAACAAGGTCTTGCGCATGGGCCATACCAGTTTCGTAATATAATTAACTTTTTAGGAGGAAAAGCTCCTTTCATATACGGAGTAATTTCTGTTCGTTTTAAGTTTTAATGACGCTCCTTACTTTCATTTCAAAAAACTTTTTTTTATTTAATTTCTGAAAGTTTTTGAATTAATGCATGTCTGATTTTGGCTCTCCGTACATATATTATTAAAATGAAATTTGCACATTAATTCTTTTTTTGGCTAAATGGCTTTCTCTTAATTTTGATCAGATGATTTTGAGAAATAAGGGGTGGGGAAAGAGGCCTAGTTGCCCTCCAATTTTTCGGTTACTTCAAAAGGCAACTAGAACTTTTAATTTTTAACGAACGTTTTTATTAGTAAAAAATATACATAACTTAAGAATTAACTTACGTAACAAACTTTTATATTCTTATATTTTTGATTATATATATGAGGGGGATTGTCCCCTCGTTAATACCTCGCTCTTCACACTAAATCTTAAGTTTTGTCCCAATTCTTTAAGAATGACCCCTGAATCAGAAAGGCCGTAGAATAAATAGTTGAAATTACTAAAAAAAAAATTAGCATAAAGAGCGAAGTATTTATCTCCTCCTAAATACCTTGCTCTTTATGCTAAAGTATTTTTAGAACCCCTCATATGCGTAATAATCTCTGTTCGTTTTAAGTTTTAATGCTTCTCCTTACTTTCAATTGAAAAAACTTTTTCATGTTTATATTTTCATTGTTTTTTTTTTTTTAATAGTAATGCTAGGAAATCCTGCACCCTTTTCATTGAATTTCTCTTCCCCCATGAAATATTCCTCCGAGGAAATATCCTCCCATATAGCCCCATCCCCTGAACCCCACACCCAAACCAAAAAAATCCCCCTGAAAACGTCGGTACACTTCCCAATAACCATTACTGTATGTAAACATTGGTCAAAGTTTGTAACGTGCAGCCCCTCCCCTAGGGACTGTGGGGGGGGGGGGGGGTAAGTCATTCCCAAAGACATAGTTCTTGTGGTTTTCGACTTTGCGGAACAAAATGTCTATCTCAAAATGTTGATCCGTTGACTTTGGGAAAACAAACAGCATGGGAGGGGGCCTAGGTGCCCTCTAATTTTTTTGGTCACATAAAAAGGGTACTAGAAATTTTCATTTCCGTTAGAATGAGCTCCTTTGCAACACTCTAGGACCACTTGGTCGATACGATGACCCCTGGGGAAAAAAAAACAAATAAACACGCACCCGTGATTTGTCTTCTGGCAAAAATACGAAATCCCACATTTTTGTAGATTGGACCTTGAAGTTTTTTCTACAGGGTTCTCTGATACGCTGAATGCGATGGTGTGATTTTCGTTAAGATCCTATGACTTTTAGGGGGTGTTTCCCCCTATTTTCAAAAATAAGGCAAATTTCTCAGGCTCTTAACTTTTGATGACAAAGACTAAATTTGATGAAACTTATATATTTAAAATCAGCATAAAAATCTGATTCTTTTGATGTATCTTTCAGCATCGAAATTCCGTTTTTTAGAGTTTCGTTTACTATTGAGCCGGGTCGCTCCTTACTACAGTTAGTTACCACGAACTGTTTGATTTTCCAGTAAGTTTCGTCATTCTGGTTTAATCTCTTGAGCTATACTCTCAGACATCCTCTTAGGGCAAATTCTATCATGTTCCATTTTTCAAATACAAGTAAATTCCCGGCGAAGATTTTCGATAGATTCCCTGTCAGAATTATGTAGATTTCCTTGTCCAAATATTGGTATATTCGATCAAACAAATCCAGGATTATTCCTTAGATACATTCCGGAAAATTTCTTAGGAAGTTCCGACGGATTCACAACCACATTTGGGTATACAGCTAGAGCTAAATTCCGAGTCAGTTACTCTATACTACTTCAGTCGAACTTTAAGGGGACTCTGGCGGTTTTCCTGAGTAATGATACAGCATAAAGCCTAAAAATTATCTAGTTATGCATACATTCGACTATTTCTTCAAGAATGTTTGCCACGCCCTTCCAGGAAGGAGGAGCAGCATCCTCTTCTTCCACCCCCTTATGGGACAGCTTCTCTTCCCACAAACTAAATTTTACTTCAACGTAGCCTATCCTCCACTGACCCAGAATCAAAATTATGCCCCGTTAAGGCCTTTTATCCTTAGATGAATGAAGCCAAAAATTCCACCTATAAAATAACCTGAAACCTACCCAGAGTACAATTTATGGCTCTGGGTTCATTCCTGAAAGAATCATCCACGTAACTGAAATGCTTTCCACAAAAGTAAATAGCCCCAGACATCTAGAATTTTCATATCGCCGTTCATTCCTGGCTTAGAGTTCATTCCAAGCTTATTTATTATTTAATATAGAATCTATTTATTAACTCGAGTTACATATCAAACAATTCTATTATGGAACTCCATCCCTCCGGATGTCCCTCTATTTCTTTCTGCAAAGGCAGTTTTTCGTCGGATCTTTCCAGTTTAGTAATTTTTTTCTCTCTCTCTCCTTTGTTTTTATTTTACCTGTTTTCTCTTTTTTGTTTGTAATAGTGCTTCAGTAGCCTATTATTAAACTGATTGACTGATTACTTTTATGACAGATGACCAATTCAGACGCTGAAAGCAAGAACGTACGCCGGGGGGAAGGGCCTGGGCCCCTCAGAATGCTAAATTTTCTTAATCTCTGAGAACTTACAGGTAATTATTTTTCCTTTTTTCATTATTTATCTATGAAGAAAGTGATCACTTCACTAAATGTGTTTTCTAACGCTCTTTCCAAACATAGTAGCCACTTCAGACCAAATTCCATTTTGAGCCCTTAAAAACTAACGGATTACATTGTCCGTAGTTATTTAAACTATGACTGAAGGTGAACAAAAATAGTTAAAAACTCGCAATTCAATTATTACAATTGTTTCCCTGAAGCATACAGAATTTGTCCTTATCATCCTGAAGCTGGATTTTGATAAATCTATCCGTAAACTCAAGCAGATCAAATCGGATATTAAATCCAAGGTTGGAAAGTAAAGTATCAACATGGTCTTTAGCCCTTGATTTAGATTCACTTTTAATGTTCTATATAATAACATTCCTTCTTCTATTCATGTTTTCTAACACAAGGACTCTAGATGCTATTTCACCCAAACCAGGCTCCTTTTCAATTTGGTTTCGTAATGCCGATATTTCCTGCTTGATAATTCATTTTCTTGGGCCACTCTTGCTAATTCTAGATATTCCACGCGATATTTTAGGGCCTCTAAACCAGATTTAATGTCAACGATTTCCATTTTTAGTTCTAAGTCATCATTTTTAATTGCTTTGACTATTTCTAGGATTTTATCTACCTTTGAGATATTATTAGTCGACTCTGTGGATCCTCTTGAATCTTCTAAATCACTTTGTCTTGATCGCTTCCCGCTTTTCTTAACCATATTTATTTTCAATAATGTTTATAATTTTCAGAAATAGATAAAGGAACGCCCAAAATAATTCACATCCAATTTTGTACAGCGCTTGTAAAAACGATGCTATTACTCCGAATTCATTGACAAAATATCAAAGAATTTAGTTGTCAGAGTTAATCCGGCTGAAAATTGTAGTGTGCAAATTAAATAAAAAAACGAGTTTTTTTAAATGAAAGTAAGGAGCGACATTAAAACTTAAAACGAACAGAAATTACTCCGCATATGAAAGGGGCTTTTTCCTCCTCAACGCCTCCCTCTGTACGCTAAAGTGTGACTCTTTTTCTTAGCTCTACTTTTTAAAAAAGGAAAAAACTTTAGCGTAAAGGGCGGGGAGTTGAGGAAGAAAAGCCCCTTTCATATACGGAGTAATTTCTGTTCGTTTTAAGTTTTAATGTCGCTCCTTACTTTCATTTAAAAAAAAACTTGTTGTTTTAATTTAATTTCGTGACGTTTTTTAATTCATGCATATTTTGATCTTGGCTCTCCGCACATAAATAATTAAAACGAAATTTGCATAATAATTTTCTTTTTGGCTAAATGACTTTCTCATAGTTTTAATCGGAAGATTTTGAGAAAAAAGGAGAGAGGGAGGAAGCCTAGCTGCCCTCTAATTTTTTGATTACTTAAAAAGGCAGCCAGAAATTTCAATTGTTTTACGAACATTTTCATTAGTAAAAAATATACGTAATTTACGAATTAACTTACGTAACGAACTTCTATATTCAAATATTTTTATTGCGTATATGAGGGAGGTCACCCCTCGTCGATACCTCGCTCTTTACACTAAAGTTTCTAATTCTGTCCAAATTCCTTAAGAATGACCCTTGAATCACAAAGGCCATAGAATAAATAGTTGAAATTACTAAAAATACTTTCGTGTAAAGAGCGAGGTATTACGAGGAGGTAAACCCCTCATATGCGCAATTATTTCTCCTCGTTTTAAGTTTTAATGCTGCTCCTCACTTTCAGTAGAAAAAACTTCTCATATTTATTTTTTCTTGTTTTTTTAAATAATGCAAAAAAATCCTGCTCCCCCTTCACTGAAAGTATCTTCCCCCATGAGAAGTTTTTCCATGGAAAGATCCTCCCGCGTAACCCCCCACCTCAAGTCTCCCTCCCAAACCAAAAATTCCCCCTGAAAACGTCCTTACACTTCCCAGTAACCATTACTATATGTAAACACACGTCAAAGATTGTAATTTGCAACCCCTCCCAGGGAGACTGTGGGGTAGTAAGTCGTCCCCAAAGACATAGTAATTAGGTTTTTTGACTATGGTGAATAAAATGGCTATCTCAGAATTTTTACCCGGTGACTTTTGGGAAAAATGAGCGTGGGAGGGGGCCTAGGTGCCCCCAATTTTTTTGGTCACTTAAAAAGGGCACTAGAAATTTTAATTTTCGTTAGAATGAGCCCTCCCGCCACATTCTAGGACGACTGGGTCGATACGATCACCTTTGGGGAAAAAAAATACATTAAAAAAAAACAAATAAACACGCATCCGTGATTTGTCTTCTGGCAAAAAATGCGAAATTCCACATTTTTGGAGATAGGAGCTTGAAACCTCTACAATAAGGTTCTCTTATACGCTGAATCTGATGGTGTGATTTTCGTTAAGATTGTATGACTCTTAGAGGGTGTTTTGCTCCATTTTTTAAAATGAGGCAAATATTCTTAGGCTCGTGACTTTTGATAGGTCAGACCTATCTTGATGAAAGTTATATATTTGAAATCGGCATTAAAATGCAATTTTTTTGATGTAGCTATTTGTATCAAAATTCAACCTTTTAGAGTTTTGGTTACTATTGAGCCGGGTCGCTCCTTACTACAGTTCGTTACCACGAACTGTTTGATACAGATGTACACTGAATGAATGTTAGTTCAGTTATGAATCCTTTGCCTTTGCGACAGTCAGACGAAGTTCTCAAAATAATTTTAAGGTACTGCCTCGCCTTAATGAGATTAAATAAAAAAACAAGTTTTTTTTAGCTGAAAGTAAGGAGCGACATTAAAACTTAAAATGAACAGAAATTACTTCGTATATGAAAGGGGCTGCTTCCTCATCAACGCCCCGCTCTTTACGCTAAAGTTTGACTCTATCTCTCAACTCTGCATTTTAAAACAGTGAAAAACTTTAGCGTAAAGAGCGGGGCGTTGATGAGGAAGCAGCCCCTTTCATATACGAAATAATTTCTGTTTGTTTTAAGTTTTAATGTCGCTCCTTACTTTCAGCTTAAAAAACTTGTTTTTTTATTTAATTTCTGAACGTTTTTGAATCAATGGATGTTTCGATTTTGGCTCTTCGCAGAGGAATCAAAACGAAATTTGACACGAAGTTTGCAAGTATGTTTTTTTTGGCTCAATGGCTTCCTCATAGTTTTGATCGAATGATTTTGAGAAAAAAAGGAACGGTGGAGGAAGCCTAGTTGCCCTGCGATTTTTTGGTTACTTAAAAAGGCAACTAGAACTTTTGATTTTTTACGAATGTTTTTATTAGTAAAAGTTAAACGTGACTTATAAATTAGCTTACGTAACGAACTTTTGTAATCTCATGTTTTTAACATATATGAGGGGTTCACCCCCTCGTCAGTACCTCGCTCTTTACACTAAAGATTAAATTTTGTTCCAATTCATTAAGAATGACCCCTAAATCACAAAAGCTGTAGAATAAATAGTTGAAATCACTAAGAATACTTTATCGTAAAGAGCGAGGTATTAGGAGGAGGTGGACCCATCATATGCGCAATAAAAATGTTCCTTTCAAATTTTAATGCTGCTCCTTACTTCCAGTTGAAAAACTTTTCATATTTATTTTTTTTATTGTTTTTTTTTAAATAATGCTAGAAAATCCTGCGCTCCCTTCATGGAAATTTTCTTCCCCCATGACAAATTCCTCGATGGAAAGTTCCCCCAACTTATCCCCCTCTTCTCAACTCCTCCCCCAACCAAAAAATCCCCCTGAAAACGTCTGTACACTTCCCAATAAGGGTTACTATATATAAGCACTGGTGAAAGTTTGTAACTTGTATCCCCTCCCACGGGGACTGTGGGGAAGTAAGTCGTCCCCAAAGACATAGTTATAAGGTTTTTCGACTACGCTGAACAAAATGGCTATCTCAGAATTTTGATCCGTTGACTTTGGGAAAATAATTAGCGTGGGAAGGGGCCTAGGTGCCCTCCAATTTTTTTGGTCACTTGAAAAGGGCACTAGAACTTTTCATCTCCGTTAGAATGAGCCCTCTCGCGAGATTCTAGGACCACTGGGTCGATACGATCACCCCTGGGGAAAAAAACAAACAAACAAACAAACAAATAAATACGCATCCATTACTTGCAAGAAATATAATTCAAAGAAATTATTTCCATTACGATTTGAAGGTCACCCGGCCGTAGTATCAGGCCTAAAAAGTCAATAAAATGTGTCCTATAATGTAATGTGAATAATATAGGTATGGGCTTTTAGAACGAAGTTCACAAAGTCTTCAGAATTTTTCAGTTTCCTTAACATAGTTCCATTTTCATGACTCTTGACACAACTTAGCTGATTCTCTTCTAAATACAGGTTAGGCCTACTAGAAAAAGACCATACCATCCATCAGTCACTCATCCCAAATCATCTACTTCCTGATAATCAGCATCCGAATATCCAAAATAAGAATCAACACAATTTTGTTTAACAATTGTTAACCTGGGTTCCAAATTAAAAGCACAAGATAATGTTAACAAATAACACAGATAGACCATACACATTTTCAGCATAAATATTCGCACCTCATTTTTTATCCTTTGTCTTTGAATGCTTAGAATTAACTAAATTTGTTGTAATAAAAACGATCTGAATGAAAAGAGGCGCATTTTTCAGCGCCTTGAGCAGCACTTAAATCCGTAAAATAATTAACTGTTCATTAGGCAGTCAATAATAGTTAAATAATTGAAAAAGCCTAAGCTACTACATTAGGTTTCTGTATAAGCAAAATTAATTTTGCTGAATACTCATATTTATAATTATGTCAACACATGCAAAAATATGTTTAAACACCTTTCTTAAAATCGCTGGATTGCAAAATCAATTTTTTAACCTCATGTTTCTTGAATTATCAATTTAATTTAACTCCCCCAAAGAGATGATGGTAGCATTTTAGAGAGGGGCATAACTTAAATAAAATACCTAAGATAAGTTGAACCATTCGAAAAGTTAATATTTAACTATGGTGGATGTTTCATTCAAATGCAACTTCATTCTGGAAATATATGTAAAGATCCCTTTTTGGCTTTGTCTACGATGTCAAGCGACTGCGAATGGTACTTTGAGGAAGAAGGTATTTTAATGGGTATGTTAATTTAACCTAAATATAAATCTTTTATGGAAATAAAATTTCAATTATTAGGTTTTGAACAGTACTGGGAAGTATAAAACCGACAATTCAGACGTTTGTAAATGGATATATTTTGGGGATGGGGGGGGGGTTAGATTTCGCAAAAATGTCAAAAAACTTACCAGGAAATTGTATGAAAACGTGGATAATCTTTTTTGGAGGAATAGGGACATGTTTAAGCCTCCTCCCCTACGCACGAAATTTTTGCTACCGTCCTTCTAGATTTACTCTAAGCGTAGCCTATTACCAATTTTTTTTTGTTTCTAGGTAACGAACTGTAAGTAAGGAGCGATGTATTTCAATAGTTACCGAAACTCTAAGACTAAGAGTCTTGGTAATAGTGGTTAAATCAAAAGAATCAACTTTTGAGGATTATTTAAAATATTTTAAATTCACCAAGCTTAAATGTTACCCTTCATAAGTTACGAGCCTGGGAAAATTAGCCCAATTTCCGAAAAAGGTCAAAAAAACCCTCAAAGCATCAAGTGATTTTAATAAAAGTCACACCATAGGTTTCAAGATATCAGATAACCTAACTGCAGATTTTACAGGCTAATAGATACAGCAAGAGCTTTGAGCTCATATGGCACTTGTAACGTGATCGCAAGAGCCAAGAGCCAAGAGCTCATGTGGTTTGAGCTCTGAGAAAATTCTAAGAACCAATAAATTGCTTTAAAAGAAAAAGCAGAGGCTTAATGCCGGTCAGGATTTAAAATAAGAACTCTAAGTCATGAGGCCCTTCTAAGTATCAAAATTCATTTAGATCCAATCACCCACTCGTAAGTTAAAAATACCTCAATTTTTTCCCTTCCCTTCAGCCCCCCAGATGGTCGAATCGGGGAAAACGACTTTATCAACTCAATTAGTCCAGCTCCCTGACACGCCTACCAATTTTCATCATCCTAGCACGTCCAGAAGCACCAAACTGACCAAAACACTGAACATCACCTTCTAACTCCCCCGAAGATAGCGGATCCAATCCGGTTGTGTCAATCAAGTATATACGACATGCTCGTGAAACGGATATACTCTCTTTGGGGGAGTTGGGAAGGATTTCCAGTTCTTTGGCGAGTTCGGTGCTTCTGGACGTCCTAAGACGATGAAAATTGGTAGATGTGTCAGGGAACTGCACAAACTGACTTGATAACGGTCGTTTCCCCGATTCGACAATCTGGGGGGGCTGGAGGTAGAGGAAAAATTTTGAAAAATTAGAGGTAATTTTAACTTACGAATGGGTTATTGGATCTTAACGAAGAAGGACCTCGTGTCTTAGAGCTCTTATTTAGAATCCCGAGCATATCTGGTGATACTGGAGGAGTTGGAGGGGGAAACAGGAAATCTTGGAAAATGCTTAGAAAGGAGAGATCGGGATGAAACTTTGCGGGAAGAATAAGCACAACTCCTAGATCCATGATTTTGAATTGAATCGGTTTTCATGCTACTCCTTACTTTCAGTTGAAATAAATTTTTCATATTTATTTTTTCATTGTTTTTTGAATAATGCTAGAAAATGCTACACCCCTTCATGAAAATCTTCCTCCCCCATGGCAAATTCCTCCATGTGAAATTTCCCCCACATAACCCCCTCGGGTCAACCCCTCCTCCTAACCAAGAAATCTCCCTGGAAACGTCTGTACACTTCCCATTAACCATTAGTATATGCAAACACTGGTCAAAGTTTGCAACTTGCAGCCCCTCCCACGGGGACTGTGGGGGAGTAACTCGTCCCCACAGACACAGTTATAAAGCTATTCGACTATGCTGAATAAAATGGCGATCTCAGAATTTTGGTTCGACGACTTTGGGAAAAATGTGCGTGGGAGGGGGCTTAGGTGCCCTCCAGTTTTTTTGGTAACTTAAAAAGGGCACTAAAAGTCTTCATTTCGAATGAGCCCTCTCGCAAAATTCTAGAACCACTGGGTCAATGCGATCACCCCTAGGAAAAAGAAGAAGAAGAAAACAAACAAATAAACACGCATCCGTGATTTGTTTTCTGACAACAAATACAAAATTCCACATTTTTGTAGATAGGAGCTTGGATCTTGATTGGTAGGGTTTTCTGATACGCTGAATCTGATGGTGCGATTTTCGTTAAGATTCTATGACTTTTAGGGGGTATATTATTAATTTTAGGGGGCCCTATTTTCTAAAATGGGGCAAATTTTCTCAGTGTTTTAGCTTTTGATGGGTAAGACTAAACTTGATGAAACTTATATTTTTAAAATCAGCATTAAAATGTGATTCTTTTGATGTAACTCTTGGTATCAAAATTATGTTTCAGTTTGGTACCACGATCTGTTTGACAAAATACACGGCATAAATCTAAAAAAAATTCTACGTCAAATTACATATACTCTTGCTGTCGGATCAATAGTTTTGTCTCTTTAATCAAGATTTATAAATATAAATCTTGATTAAATAGTCGATGAAAGGGGTAAAATTAACCTTGACTTAATGCCCACTTAATCGGATTATCTGTATTGGCTTTTTTTTTCAATTGGCCATGATTTGACTTTTCACACAACTATTCCATTTGTAATTCAAATTCAGTATAGATTTATATAAATAAATATAGACTGAAGAGACGAAACAATTTTGGAACTGCATATATATTTGAGGATTGCAACTGTGAATTCGGTGTTCAGCACACGCAATATTAAGTTTGAATACTCTTTCTGACTTATCCCTATATTCCTGGGTGTAATCCTCATAAGATTGAAAAAAAAATACCTATCTTGCCGGGTGTCACCTGAAAAGCTTTGGATATTCAGCAAATATTAATAGTGGTCACGTTTAATCTAAGCATAGCCATTATTAATTATCAGGGTGTTCTTGCATTGTTTGAAGTTCTGACAAGGAAGATGCTGGAACTTTAGACCTATTTTTAATTTTATAGGCAAATACATCTTCAGTAATTATTTAAGAATTGGGAAATTGCCTACAATTTTTGTGGCAGAAAGCTTAAGTGTAAGATTGCCTGTTGTGTCTCTTTTTTTAGTCATTCCGTAAGAGTTACCCTGGAAATTATTCGTTGTTATAGATTGTTTTAATGCTCGGTTGTACAAGGAAACATATTTGAATTGTGTAGAATTGGAGAGTTTAAGTAGGTTAATCTTTTAATTCCTAAACTAGCCAAGGAAGTGTTTTTCGACTAAAAAACCACCAACTATGTTTTAACTGCAATTCTACAACCCTTTTTTTGCTCCGTTTAGCCTGTATCCAGTTCCTGATTGCCAACTAAATTATAATTGATAAAATTTACAATTTTACTAAAAAAAAAGAATTGAAAAATAAAAAATAACGGAATGCCAATGTGGGCGCCAGAAAAATCTTGGGGGGCCTAAGGCCCCCCCCCCGCCTGGATCCACCCTTGGTTTGAAGAATATGCTTAGAAGCTTAGTGGAGAAAAACCAAATTTCATTTTTGTATATACTTATTTTCATGCATTTACTTAATTCTATATTTATGCTCAAAATTAATTTTAAGAAAACCATGGGAAAGAGAGCAGAATAGGGAAAAACCATGGGAAAAATGTGTGTTGCCTGCCAATAGATTTTAACCATTAATAAGGAAATCAAAAGTTCTAATTTGTGACAAGGTCACCCCTTTCGGGTTTTCCACAAACTTTTTATGGCGCTTGGTATTTATCAAGTGACATATGGAGACCACATATTCTGTCGGTCTGTCTGTTGGTCTGTATGTCCCGGTTTTGCTAGTTTAGGCACTTTCAGACAAGCTAGGACGATGAAACTTGGCAGGCGTATCAGGGATCATACAAGATTAAATTAAAAATAGTTGTTTCCCCAATTCGACCATCTGGGGGGGGGAGTGGGGGATGGTTAATTCAGAAAAATTAGAAAAAATGAGGTATTTCTAACTTCCGAACGTGTGATCGATTCTTAATGAAATTTGATGTTCAGAAGGATATCGTGTCTCAGAGCTCTTATTTTAAATCCCAACTGGATCAGGTGAGATTGGGGGGAAGGTCGAGCGGATTGGTACGCTTGATCTAGGATCCTTTGTCCGAAAGGGTGAGGATTCAAATCCTAGTATACCCAATTATTTGGTTTGACATGGGGTCAGTAACCAGCAGAAATACTAAAGCATTAAAATTAAAACTAACATATTTATATAGAACAAAATAATAACTTCCGGTTCATTCACTAGGTTTGCCAGAGAGTCCCTGAATTTCACGAATTTCCTCCCTGACATAGATTCATTTATTCGCCTCTAGCTACATATTATTAATGGACGCTATCCTAATTTTACTCTAACGCAAAACCAAGTCTGTGTCTGCAACTGTATCTCGGTTTAGCATCTTCTCAAAATGTCCCACCCCTGTCTCTTTACCTCTTTCCTTATCACTAATTGGGGCCCTGTTCCTATCTTTAACTAGGACAAGTTCGGATTGACTTCATTAAGGAAATTGATTGGTTTTAATTTAACTTTAGGCGGGCTATGCTACTAGTACCACTAACAACTCACTGCAAGATCAAACCGCCTTAGGCTATCACATCTACACATTGTTATGCTCGATTCTAATCTTTTCAATACCCCTTTCTTATACCCTCCAAGGAGGTTATCATTTCCCTCAAATCTTTCCTTCCGTGATCCTCCCATCCCGGCTGGGGACGACCTGCTTTTAGTTTGAGCATAGATGGCTGGCGTAACAGGACAATCTTTGGCAATCGGCCACTCCTTATCCGTATAACATGCCTTAGCCATTTCAACCTTTCCCTCATTACAGCCCTAGAAATTAGGATTGAACCATACTTTCACAGATTACTGTTTGAGATATCGTCAGTCAGTCTGGTGCCCAGAAATATAGAAAATCTTTCTCTTAACTCTATTTTTAAAACAGTAAAAAACTTTAGCGTAAAGAGCGGGGCGTTGAGGAGGACAAGTCCCTTTCATATACGGAGTAGTTTCTGTTCGTTTTAAGTTTTAATGTCGCTCCTTACTTTTATTTAAAAAAATTGTTTTTAAATAAAGTTTTTGTTTTAATCATCCCTGATTTTAATTTATATACTCCCATAATTAAGTCTTTAGGACTCCTATCTTTTTCATTATTTAGTAAAGTGCCAGTAGTTTATTGAGATTTAAGTGCTGTTTTCTCTTCCGTAGAAATTTTTATCAGAAATCCAATCACGCTGAAAATAACCACAGGAAAATTCCCCTGGAACATCTCCAAATTCAAAATTGAGTTGCGTAAGAGAAAGCAAAACATACAAAAATAATTTCATATAGGAATTCTGTCAAATCCCCCCTGTGTAAAATTCCCCCAGACAGATTACCCCCAAAATTTCCATCTCCAGAAAAAGTTATACCCGTGGAAAACCATTCTCCTGCAGAGCATTCATCCCCCTTAAAATTTAAATATACTTCCCAATAGCAAATACTATAGCCTACGTAAAAAAAGGGGAAATTTGATGACTTGTAGACCTTTCCCCGGGGCTCTGGGAGATCATATTTTCCACAAAGGTATAGTTACCTGGCTTTTCAACAATGCTGGACAAAATGGCTATCTCAATGTTCTGATCGAGAGATTTTAAGAAAAAAGGGGGAAGGGAAGGGGGATAGTTGCCCTCCAAACTTTTTGGTCACTTAAAGAGGGCACTAAAGCTTTTGATATCCATAACAATATATCTTTTTCCTAAATTATAACGCTATAGGATAGATACAATCATCTCTGGAAAAAAAAATCCAGGAAAAAGTGCAAAAATTCCCATTTTTCAAGATGGGAACTTGAAACTTCATCAATAGGATACGCTGAATCTGATAGAGTATTAATTATTAATTTCCCTTGATTTTTGGGTATTTCTTCACTTTGTCTAAAATCAGGTAAATTTTCTCAGGCTCGTAGCTTTTAAGGGTAACACTAAACTTAATTAACCTTATATATATGAAATCATCGTTTACAATTGAGCCAAGCCGCTTCTTACTTACACTTCGTTGCCACGCACCGTTTGATTGTTTCATTTTATGGTATTCAAAGTTGGAAAAACATATTCAAATTGCTCTTTGATTACAATTTTTTACTGAAGTCTGACAAAATCAAGAACAATGTGAGCCAAAACCTGATCCGAAATTTCGATATATCGGCTGATCCAATTGACAAATATTAATTTATAGGTGAAATATGGACAGAAAATGTCATTTGATTAGTAGGCTACTTAGTCCGATAAAACTCAGGCTACGATAATAGTCTATAGAATTTCTTTTGCTGACTCTTGTTAGTGGGTAGACCTTGTTCTAGTCTAGTCAGCTTTTAAAAGTCATTTTTAAACAGTTCTTGGTAACGAACTGTAATAATGAGCGTCCCGGCTCAATAGTAACCAAAACTCTAAAAAACTGAATTTTGATACCAATTGCTACATCAAAAGAATTGAATTTCTCTGCCGATCTTAAATATATAAGTTTCATCACGTTTAATCTTACCCATCGAAAGTTACGAGCCTGAGAAAATTTGTCTAATTTTAGAAACTTGGAAGAAACACCCACTTAAAGCTATTGAATCTTAACAAAAATCACACCATCAGATTCAGCGCATCAGAGAAGCCAATTGTAGAGGTTCCAAGCTCCTATCTCCAAAAATGAGGAACTTTGTTATTTTTTTTATTCAGAGGACAGATTACGGATGCGTGCCTATTTATTTTTTTCCTAGGGGTGGTCGTATCGACCCAGTGGTCCTAGAATTTCGCAAGAGGGCTTAATTGAATGGAAATTAAAAGTTCTAGTCCTTTTTGAGTGACCCAAAAAATTGGAGGGCATCTAAGGCCTCCTCCCACGCTCATTTTTCCCAAAGTCACCGGATCAAAATTTTGAGATTGCCATTTTGCTGAGCATAGTCGAAAAACCTAATAACTATGTCTTTGGGAACAACTTAATTCCCTACAGTCCCCGTGGGAGAGGCTGAAAATGTCATTTGATTAGTAGGCTATTTAGTCTGATAAAACTCAGGCTACGATAAGAGTCTATAGAATTTCTTTTGCTGACTCTTGTTAGTGGGTAGACCTTGTTCTAGTCTAGTCAGCTTTTAAAAGTCATTTTTAAACAGTTCTTGGTAACGAACTGTAATAATGAGCGTCCCGGCTCAATAGTAACCAAAACTCTAAAAAACTGAATTTTGATACCAATTGCTACATCAAAAGAATTGAATTTCTCTGCCGATCTTAAATATATAAGTTTCATCACGTTTAATCTTACCCATCGAAAGTTACGAGCCTGAGAAAATTTGTCTAATTTTAGAAACTTGGAAGAAACACCCACTTAAAGCTATTGAATCTTAACAAAAATCACACCATCAGATTCAGCGCATCAGAGAAGCCAATTGTAGAGGTTCCAAGCTCCTATCTCCAAAAATGAGGAACTTTGTTATTTTTTTTATTCAGAGGACAGATTACGGATGCGTGCCTATTTATTTTTTTCCTAGGGGTGGTCGTATCGACCCAGTGGTCCTAGAATTTCGCAAGAGGGCTTAATTGAATGGAAATTAAAAGTTCTAGTCCTTTTTGAGTGACCCAAAAAATTGGAGGGCATCTAAGGCCTCCTCCCACGCTCATTTTTCCCAAAGTCACCGGATCAAAATTTTGAGATTGCCATTTTGCTGAGCATAGTCGAAAAACCTAATAACTATGTCTTTGGGAACAACTTAATTCCCTACAGTCCCCGTGGGAGAGGCTGCAAGCTACAAACTTTGACCATTGTTTATTATTCCACGGTTATGCCGTCATTCCGTAAGAGTTACCCTGGATATTTTTCGTTGTTATAGATAGTTTTAATGCTCGGTTGTACAAGGAAACATATTTGAATTGTGTAGGATTGGAGCGTTTAAGTGGGTTAATCTTTTAATTCCTAAACTAGCCAAGGAAGTGTTTTTCGACTAAAACACCACCAACTATGTTTTAACTGCAATTCTACAACCCTTTTTTTGCTCCCTTTAGCCTGTATCCAGTTCCTGATTGCCAACTAAATTATAATTGATAAAATTTACAAGTTTACTAAAAAAAAGAATTGAAAAATAAAAAATAACGGAATGCCAATGTGGGCGCCAGAAAAATCTTGGGGGCCTAAGGCCCCCCCCACCTGGATCCACCCTTGGTTTGAAGAATATGCTTAGAAGCTTAGTGGAGAAAAACCAAATTTCATTTTTGTATATACTTATTTTCATGCATTTACTTAATTCTATATTTATGCTCAAAATTAATTATAAGAAAACCATGGGAAAGAGAGCAGAATAGGGAAAAAACAATGGGAAAAATGTGTGTTGCCTGCCAATAGATTTTAACCATTAATAAGGAAAGGAAAAGTTCTAATTTGTGACTAAGTCACCCCTTTCGGGTTTTCCACAAACTTTTTATGGCGCTTGGTATTTATCAAGTGACATATGGAGACCACATATTCTGTCGGTCTGTCTGTTGGTCTGTATGTCCCGGTTTTGCTAGTTTAGGCACTTTCAGACAAGCTAGGACGATGAAACTTGGCAGGCGTATCAGGGATCATTGACCATTGTTTATTATTCCACGGTTATGCCCACTCAAATGAAAACATTATAAAATTATGAAACGACTTCAAACATCCTAGAATTTTGATTGTATCACTCCCAAAAGCACTTCAAAATACTTTAGCCCCCTCCCATCCTAATTTGCAAATAATGCTTTAGTTCCAATAGATTTAACGGCAAAGCAGCAGTATCGACGAAATCAAGAGACAGGAAAATACTTGGGAATATACCTTTGAGACTATGTTTACGTATTAGGGGGGAGGGTAATTAAAACATTAGAATTTCAAACGTATTGGACAGCATAATGGATAAACAAAACTTGTTACGTAAGAAGAAATAATAATAAAGGATAAATATTTTATTAAAGATGGTAAAAATGAGTTACGTATTAGGGGGGAGGGTTGACCCCTTGACGAGACTGGCAATGAGAACTTGCCTAGATCTATAAAACTAACAGCAAGCAGTGTAGGTGCAAGGGTGGCAATGGATGAATATTTTAAATGAATCGTGGGCTCAAAGCTTTGATTTTAATGTTTTTTTTTTATAATGAAGATACAAGAAGAAAAAATTGAATTGTTGTAGCTTTTTGTTATTTTCTCAATTTCTTCAATGATAAACCAAAAGAAAAGTATCTTTTTAAAACCTAAAAGAGGTAGCTTTTGATCACGAATCTTATGATTTTTTTTAACAAAACATTAGAATTTCAAACGTATTGGACGGCATAATGGATAAACAAAAACTTGTTACGTAAGAAGAAATAATAATAAAGGATAAATATTTTACTAAAGATGGTAAAAATGAATAGAAATAAAATGCAAATATTCCCAATCGATTGGTGATATCTGAGATATCTCTAAATGCCTCCTTTCAGACTAATTCCAACAAACCTGCACTACTACTTCTTCACTAATTTGTAAGTTCAAAGTATAACTACTCAAGGCTTAGTTTCTCGAGCTTAGTGTGTCTATATTATAAGTAGTTGAGCATAATTTAGCTTTATTACGTATTTATTTTTGCTTCCAGTCATTACTTATATTCTTTTTTGTTTAACTACTTTTTTTGTTTTATCAAAATGAATTTGAATTACTGTACAGCAGCCAAATATTGACCCCGTTTCTGTCAAGTTTGCTGTTGTTGTTTTTTTTTCTTCTTCTTGTTTTTTATTGCTCTAATGGTTCAGAAAGTATTTTTGAGATTGTGCTCAAAAATCATATGCTTATATTTTTTTTTTCAGACGACAGAGATAAATGTTACCTAAATGAATGCAAAATATCGTACATTAACTCATTTCAATAAGTTTCATCACCTAACCTTAGAGCCACCTATGCATCCTAAGGCAACCAGGGCATCAAGAAGGAGCCACACATCTTCTAGTTTATCGTCTCACCAAAGCTGATTTGACGTGTTTAGGTTTTGCATATCTGTTTTATACGTTCGGAGCTTGATGTTTCTGGGTCTGCCCTTGCGAACTATATCCAAATGTTGCTAGTGGAAACTTTTCTCTATTAGAAGTGGAATAAACCCTTTTCTCTGTCTTCTCTTATATAGTGAGCATAGTAATACGTCTATTCAAGTCCGGCTAAGCAGCCAGCTAAGAAAATTCCTCAATGTTCAGAATTGTGTGAAACAAAGCTCTGTGTTTGGTCAAGCCATTTTCAATAATACCATTTGAACCGTTAATATAAATATTCTTCCATTTCCAATTCATCTCCATATTAATTTCAGCCACCTGTGTGGTGCAGACGATATCCTTTTGCTAAGAAATGATTTCCCAGTTCTCCAAAATACATTTAATTTAGTTTGCTCTAGTTTCAGTAAGATTGGGCTTCAAGTCACCTCCTCTAACCCTTAGCTTCTCGTCTACGGTTCGTCTCAACAACCTCCCATTACTATCAATGTTGGCATAGGAATATCTTCTGCATTTACCGCCTTGGACTTGCAACTGGTACTTTTCGAGTAGATATAGTGTTTTTGATATTTCTTCAAAAATTGACTGCAGGCTCCGTAGACGTCGAGAGAATATTATCGACTTTCCCCTTAACTGTAATGCTAAATTGTTCCGCTTAAGTATCTGCGCTATTATTTATTTATTTTACGTTTTTCTTGTCTATTGTTTCCATTTTTCTTTTATTTTTCTGTACTTTTGTACTCCTTTAAGCACATTTCATGCATCTTATTTATTATCATTTTTTCTTAGTCAGGGACTGTCCATACATGGTAAGTGTGCAAGAGGCTGGCCCGTCATGTCACATTTGGATTGATTGGTTATTTTCCGTAGTCAGTGGGTGTTGGATAATTCTTATGAGACCCATGTTATCGGAAGATAAAATACTACTCTCCTGAACCTCGTTCAAGTGCCAGGTTTTGGCTGCGTAAAGCAGAACTGGCCTGACGTTGCTATTAAAGAGTCACAATTACAGCCATAGAGAGAAGCTTTGATACTGCCACTTTCCATCGTCTTCTAAAGGTTCCATTGGCATTACATATTCTTGTGAGCACTTCTTTTGCGGAAGTTTATTCACAGACATTCAATTACAATCTAAAAGAATGGTAAAAGCGTATATATTGTAAAATACTCCCCGCAAGGCTCTGTGAGCCAGAATAAGTAGCGATGCCTCACTGGTTTTTAAATGGCAAATACCCTCTACTCTTTTCTTCCTCAATGGCTTAGGATCACAAAGAGGTTTAACGGCGATTACCTGAAGACGCAGGTGCTATTAATTTCATTAAAGATGCAGGTGTTTGCTACAAAATCAGAATTGTGTATCTTGTTGAAATTATTGGGGATGACATAATCTTGCCTGACGGATCTTACGATTCACTTGATTATTATTTTTGCATCAGAAGAATAATCATCTAGCGCTTATTTTTTTTTGTAAAATTGAAGATGAAATAGTTAAAGAAAGCGTGTGTAAATAATAGCATTGTAGTGGCATTGAATGCCGAGAAAGACAAAATTTGTGAATTTTGAAAATAGTGCTATTGGTAACACTAAAGGGTTTGTATCCGTGCATTGTCATGACGCTAAGGAGTTAAATTTCTTAGGAGTACTGAAAAAATTCAATTGTTATAGATGTGGATATGTGAAAGTAATATCACCAAAGGAGTTAGTTTTGAAAGCTAACGCAAGTATAAAATTGTTGATTACGAAAGCCAACTTCTTGCTTATGCTGATGCTGCTGGTAACACAATACCGCTTGATGAATCTTATCACCATCCACCTATTATTAAAATTCAACGAAAGGTAAAATTAAGACAGGTGTACCCCCGCAATGTTATTCTGCTACATATCTTGTCTATGTGCCAATACTGCAATCTATGTAAAACTAATATAATAATAAACAGAAAAATTACGAACAAAATAAAAATGACACTAGTAGATATTAACAGCAAGGAATTTAAAGATAAATTGACGAAAAAACCATGCAGATGATACTAGTGCCAATAATAGTTTACCCACGGATACATTTATTGAACCTTAATTCAACTTTTGGAAAAGGAGTGAATTTGTTATATATGTTGTTGAATATTTTACTAGTAAGAAAGAATATTCATTCTGTGATAGTCTATTATCGATAGTGAGAGTGTCAGGATCAAAAATGGCTGGTTTTGAGATACAAAATAGCATACGGATTTTGGTGATTTCGGAGAAACGTTTGATTCTAGATGATGATTTTCAAGAATAATCTCTTCAAATGAAAATATTTTCTCAAAATGCTGGACTATGTGACGAAAATTTTTTTTCTTCTTTCGACTATTGTATGAAGCTTTAATGATGTGGCCGCGGATGCATTTACTCAATTTATTCACGAATTAATTGAAACAAAACAAAATCATATTGTGCATTTCCTTTTAGATCTACTTAGAAATTCGTTTAAGACGGCTATTTTGCATGGCAAGCAACAAATAACTTGGCATTAAAAAAATCTTGCCTGAACAAGTTTTATTTATTTGATGTTTGACGTCACTCGATTACTCCTTCTCCTAGAAGACATCCCTTTTACTGGTCGCCAGTCAGTTTCTTTTAGGCCGTCATAAATTCAATATTAAAAAACGTTTTACATATACCCATTGTGTTTGCATACATTGGGCAGTTGGTCATACTCTAAAAATTGTACTTTTGTTGATGACCATAATAAAAGTATAGATTATTCATTCCTTTTAAATTCCATAGAGGATAAGCACTGCAAATTCAAAACTGTAACTTGTGACTATAAAATGATTGTAACTCTCACACTAGAGGTTTCCTATGCTCCAATTGTCACTGTGATGAATGTGAACAATGGGAATTCAACCTTCATTTTTGCCTCAGAGCGTTTACTAAAAAAGTTGTCAATAAACAATTTCATGTATTGCTTCTGATCAAATTGATCTGCTCTATGAATACTTGTGACCTTTAGACCCATCGTAAACCTCCATTGCAAAAGAACGTGATGCACAACCATATTCCATTTCCGATGAAGTGTAGCAATAAGCTTTTGTTTTGAGGGTGTCTAATTTATGCCCCCATCCTCTACCAAAGAAACGAAATGTGGACTAAGTGAGTCCCTAGACACCTGTCTGCTTATGCAAAGGAGAATAAAATCCTTTATCGATTCATGAACTTCCACTAGTATTTCACCATCAATTTCAGAAGGCTATCCTAGTAGTCCATTCTCCTCAACAGTGATGATGTCGGGGAAACTTGGATCACAGAGAGTGTTCAGCGATATTTATTTCCCACACGGCAAACAGTAATGAAGCATTGCTGACGCCTATAAAAAGTTCATATCAAGGAACGCTGCGTCCAACTTTTCGACGGTACGTTGTCCAGTCAGGAAAGTTTCCAGAATACGACCTTCATGAAAAGCATACCTTTCTCTCATTGAACTCATTGACCTCTCTACAAATTAATACTGATCCAAGTCAGGGATCAGAAGCATTTCTTTTTTACTGGTTTTAAACATTAAAACCATCACTAGATGAGCAATTGAGAAATAACACCCTATATGCAGCCCGAATCCCTTGTAAATTTTATAAGTGTTCTTACAGACAATGTCCAACAACGTCAATTCATCACTTGCAAGGTGCATTCTACATTAAACCTCCCTATTCTTACATCACCTCCCCTCCCCCTGGCCCAAACTTTTTAGAAAATTCATAGTTGGCAGTGGTGCATTGACGATCGCGAAGTGGATAATAAAACGCTTCGATGGGTGGTAATATATTTTTATGTTGGTTCGAGGTAGAGCTGCTGTTCTCATGCGGGTATATGCCCTTACTTGTCAATAAATCATGCATTTTATCATTTGGAAAGTGCTATTTAAGGAGGAGAAAAATATTACATTTTTAATTTTGTCGTAATTGAATCAATTGATTTATAGATTTTGTTCAAGTACTTATTACTATTTTCTATTGTTTTTCATTTGAACTCTAAGAGCCACAACTTCTCAGATGATTTGGGCAGGAGGCTATTTGAAAATGACACATCTAGCCAAGTGGTATCTACACCTTCACATTTTTGCAAACGTGCCAGTAATGGTAATATGAGTTCCATTTCATAGTTGGAATTGTGCATGTTAACCGGTGGAAAATCTTGTTGCTTACCATTTAAATTGCAAAACATAAGTACCAGTCCACAAAAGTTACTCCAACCCCTGATAAATAAAATTGCTTAAATAATCATGGTCGTGAACTGATGTTTTCCCACTACCCTCAACAAATTTTCTCTTACAAACTAAAAACATTTCTTTATTTTTAATTGCCAACTCGTCGTCTGATAATAGAGTCATTTGATGGCTTACGTTGCGTAGCTCTGAAATTAACATATTGGCTGTTTTAATAGGTTCAACCATACCTGTGTCTACCCATTTTTTCAAACCTAATGTCTCAAATACCTCTGCCAATTGCATAGTATTACTAGTATCTCTTGGTGCATGGCCATACGAGATTGCAAAGGCTTCATGTTCTTTAAAACGATTCGAGCTTGATGGATCACGCATATCCATTAGTTTATGCTTGATATCTAGTATCACCTCGCTGCTCTGCAGAAGCAAATTCTGGAGCTTCTAGAGACGCAAGATGGCATTGTCGCCAAAAACTGTGTCCAAAGATCACTACCCATGACGCATACGGTGCCTCAATTGATGTTTTAATTTAAACTCTGTACAGAATCTAGACAGACACGTTGGAAAATCGTAGAAAGCGTGCCCTTTACCATATATCAGCCCTCACTTTAGACACGACTAATGTGTGTCTTAGCAAAAAATTCTAATTGCATCAGACTCAGTGTCAGGCTTCTAAAGAAGCTATACCAGTATTTCAGTGATTCAATGGATAAGACCTTCACTAAAAATATTACCCCCCTTTTATCTTTGTGTTCCCCGTCTTCATGCTATTTTATCGTATTGTAAAACTGTAACAGCAATCAATAAATGCTCGTTAGGCCTCTGAAAAATGTGTATCCTCTTAAGTGCTTCAGGATATTGAACCTTTAAACATTTAAAATGTACTTTAGGAAACACTGCCCCCTCACTCCATTAACTTCTAAATTACCTAATAGTGTCCTACTAGCATTATTAAAATAAAGCTTATGCCCTACCACAAGGATTTTGTACTTTAAGCACTCTTAACCCCTATCGAAAGAGAGGTAACGTAAACCTCTACAACCCTATAAGTCTACATTACGTTTTGCCCCCTCCCTCCTTCCCTCTCGCTTACTGAAACTAATTCCTTTTTAAATTTTGTAGCATTTAAATCTAAAATTTTAATTAACAAAACTACTTAGTCACTCCCCATCTCATTATGATTTTCAACCCTATTAAAAATAGTTACAACCCACTTTGAATCTAATACGCTCAATATTATGCAAGTCTGGATGAAGAGTCTGGATTTCCATTTGCAGGTAACGCGAGTACACCTCAACAGACTTTTCTTTTTTAAAATATTTTTTGAGTGATGAATGCTTTTTTCCTACCTTGTCCAGCTCCTCCCGAATGTGTTTTTCAAGAAGAACCTTAATCTGGCCTACGAAGGAGTGGACTATGTCAATTGGATCCCTATGAATACTACCACAAGTAAGGATGTTGAAGATATCTCCAAACTCAGCCCTAAAGACAAATATTGCGCAAGGCTAAGTAAGATAGGTAAAACACTGGTAGTGTAGGGGCTGAACCAGAACCATATTTTTCGGTTTCCCCTCATCAAGGTCACTTTGTGGGATGAGTAATTTCTCGAAATTGCTTGCTGGTAGTTCATAAGCCCATTCATTTTATTTGTTAATAATGACGAAGACCAACCTGCCTTTCCATAAGACAAATATGGAAGAGAGAATAATGGGGAGTTTTCTCTCAAGACAGTGAACGAAAAAATCTATTGGTATAGTTCGCACTATATCTAGGGACCGTGTTCAGCAAAGAAAATAATAAACAATAATACACTTAAAATTAAGGCTCTTGGTTAAAAATCCATTTTTAAAAATAGCCTAGGCATCAATACTTCTTAACAAAAAGTTCAGCCAAGACTCTGATAAAAGCTAACATTTGAACAAGCTAAAAAGGTTCATTCATTTCACTCACTGTATTTATTAAATATTGGAACAATTTCTTATTGCGATTTTTGCCTTCTCTGCAGCTAATCTTGTAGTTTTTTTGGGGGTTGGGCTTATTTTTGTTGGTTTCTATTTTTGTTTATTTTGAATTAGAGTATTTTCTTTAATTAATTTTGTGTACATAGGGCTAAGTGTGTATTCACCCAAGCCTCTATTTAGGGATTTTGTTTGATTTCGATTACCTTGTGGACAGTTTGTTTTATTCCTAGGTCATTGCTAATTAGATTGTTTCGTCAAATCGAACTTAATGGTTTGTATTTTCAAGAATATGATTGCTTAAAGCTGAATCAAAAGATGTGTTGCTATTTTTAGATTTTAATGCTTTTTCAATACTTTCTTTGTGTTGATATATTCTTGTTCCTAAATTCTGGTGGATTCGACCAATGTAATAATTTCCACAACTACATGGTATTTGAGAAACCCCTCTTAGACGAGTAACTGGGGTTTTATCCTTACCAAAATTGAGAAGATTCATTATACTTAAATTACTTGTGAAGACAATACGTAAATATTTTTTAAGCAAATTTTTTTGGAGTTTTGAAGTAATATTTGGAATATATAGTAGATAAATCGTGTTTGTGGGTTTATTTGAATCGTTTACTGGTGTGGGACTTAAGGCTTTAGAAGAATGTATCTTTAATCTTTTACCACACAGTCTTGGCTGAACTTATCATTAAGAAGTAATGATGCCTAAGCTATTTAAAAAAAATGGATTTTTAGCCAAGAACTTTGATTATAAGTGTGTTATTATACATTGTTTTCTTTGCTGAAGACTGCCCTTAGATATAGGGCCAAAACCTTCGGATAGATGTTTATGTTCACTGTCTTGGGATAAAAAGTCTTAATTTTTCTTTCTTCTGTGTTTGTATTTTATTTTTTTGCGGGTGACATCTCGCACAAAAGCTTTTAGATTGAAAATGAGAGGGGGAGCTATTTGATTTGGGTTCACTAGCGCACTAAAATTCACCTCACATTCTCTTTCCTCTAGGGCTTGTTCCAACTCCATTAACTACTCTTAGAAATTGTAGGCCATTTGAGTAGATAATAGTGCAGGTATTTGAACCTAAAGAAATAAAAAGAGTTTATTAGGCTATTGAAACCGATTAGATTTCATTTTGAAAAAAAATATATATTAGGCTAGAAAAAGAATATATTATTAGTTTGATATTATTAATATTATTAATTTCTTGAGAGGACAAAGTGACATTTCAGAAATGTTGATGGTCTTTTCCAACTAAAGGTTAAAGACACAGAAAGTATTCCACATGTGAAGCCAAAGTGGCAAGAGTTTTACCAGCTAAGTATTTAAGACCTAGAAATTACACCATACCTGAAAAAAGAATAAAATTGTCGTTCTCTTGAAACATTTTTGATTTTAAGCTGTAAATGAGAATATACATTAGGCTCAGAAAAGAACATACAATTATTAATGTGAGAACTTGGGTCCTCAGACCCCCTTCTTAGAAGCAAGAACATGACCCCCTTTCAACTGTAAAACGCCACTAACATGCTCTACATTCCTTTAGGCTTTCTTGAAAAACAACAAAGGGTGAAATTCCAAGAGCGAAAGACTGCTGAAAATTGTTCTTTTTGGCCAATCATCTGGGGCTACATGGATAATAGGTTGTTCTAGTCTGGGTTGGGACGATGTCATAAATAAAGATTTAAAGGTAAAGGGAATTTCCTGGGAGTGTGTAAAGAGTGAGGCCTTGAAGAGATTAGGTTGAGGGAGGAGCGTGCCTAGCCCTGTTGGCCACAGGTGGCTAGGTGCTGCAGCGAATAATTAGTAGTAGTATTAGTAGAAATCCCAAGTTACCCCCAGAGAGCACGAAAAATATCCCCAAAAAGCAAGGTCATGAAACATACCACTAGCTGAATAATAGAAACATCTTGTTTTCGCAACGACAAGCTATTCTCTAAAAGAATGGATTCACCATACCGAAAAACATTAGATGTAAACCGTTAAAGTTATGCGAAAAGTCCGTTTCTTTGGGTGCTAGGGGGCTCCTTAAACCCCTCAAAACTACCAAGAGGGTTATGGTATTTTATGTTTATTAAACTGAAAAAAAACTATTTTCTTAGGATGGGCAAAACCGTCAAACCTCCCTCCAAGAGTAGCAAACAAGGTTCTGAGCATCCTAGCTATTTCCCAATAAGGAAAAACAATTTACGAAAAATGTCAAAGGGAGTCAGTGACGTTCCTTACACTAGGGCTGGAAACTCCATTTTACATGCTGGGATTAGTTCTTAAAAGGCCCGTATCATGTCTTTGCAAAAAGAAAGTGGTCGTATTCTCGCCCCTTTGCTGGGGGACAACAGAAGGGTCTGTATCTTCATTTTTTAGGGTAGACGTAGTTGCATCACCAACGCACGCCTCTCCCCCTTATTTCTAGGTGATTCTATATACCCTCATAGGGCATAGTTTAGTCTGTAGATCCGTCTCTGAAAGGCTCATTTCCCAATTCTAACCCGTTTTTAAGAAAGCAGAAAAGTAGTTAATCCAGAATTTTGGCACTTTTTGTTGATTTAGGCTACATTGCTTATAAACGGAAACTTTTTATGAAAAATATGCATCTTAATTGATTAGGCTAGAGAAAAATCCAGACAATCAGCAAACTTTTAGTCTTTAGCCTAGGGTTGCATTTAGCCTAATAAAGAGGATAGGGGTCACAGAATAATTCTTTATTATGTTCAAAATATTTCTTGTTCACCTATTTTTTTATTTACTATAGGGAAAAATATTACCTGCACCCATACTTTAAAGTATTAATAATATAAATTTTTCTGAGAACTCTGCATAAAGAAGCAAGCTGTGTAGATAGACAATTCACCATAGAACGCAGGTAAAAAACTGACTCTTTTTTGTTAATTAAAACGTAATAGCTGATGTTGACCACTTAAAATGGAAGTAGTTATATTTGAATATACAAAATCGGCTACCCTCTAAAAAAATCTAAGATTTATTGTAAATATAGCTCTCCAATTTGATCAGTAAAAGCATCATTATTTATGGTTCGTTCGTAATATAATAGCGTTTTAATTTACAAGGAATGATGCTTTATTTGAATGAGTATACTTGGCTGTCTGCTAGAAACTAACCCTTTTTCCAAACGTCATCATAAAAAGTTGCACAGATATCTGACAGTTTTTATTGTATGCTGGTCAGAATACGCGATGTGTTTTGAAAATGCATGTGGGTGAAATGTGTATTTTACAAGAAAAATTTGATTAACTTATCGGCGACGGAGATATACAATAGCAGGGTGAACAGTGTTTTATTTGTTAATTTTATATATTTAATTATACTAGCTCTTAATCGACTATAGTTTTGCTGTTTTGGTGGAGGGAAGGGTTGCCCATAAGACATATAGAGGATTATCTGTTGGTATCTTTGGGACGAACTCATTTTATAAAATCGACTTGCCCAATCCATTTCTAATGTAAAACTGGTGAGAATGCTCGTTTGAGAGTGGGTTTTATAGTCCCCCAGAGACAACGGAAACACCTGGCCCCACTAGAAGAAGGACACATCACTGTATAACAGGAACTTATGTTCCTAAATAGTCAACATGGGATCACGTAACACTTTGCTCCTTGTTCCTGAAAATAGCGGGAAATTCCTTTATTCGCTGATAACATATAGAAAAAAGGCCAATCGTTTGAAGCGGAAATATATTTGGTTATGGTCAATTTGGACTGTGTCCCTACTTGAAAGGCCCTGGGGGGTTTCTTCCTACACCTTTGGGTCTTAAAGCATAAAAAACTATAATATAAAGTGTAAGTTTGTACCTTGATTTGGCAGGGCCCCTGAAGGTTGTTTTCCTAGCCCTCACAGGTTTTGAAACATAATAACCAAAGAAATCTTGGAGAAAACATTTGCATAAGTAAACCATTCTATTACGTAAGAACCAAAGAAATCTCTGTAGAAAACATTTGCATAATTCAACAAACAAGCCCCTATCATGTAATTCAACAGTTACATCTTTATGAAAATTATTAAGTCCTGCGTCTTGGGGGAATCGCCGTTAAGCTTCCTTGTGATCTTAAACCATTGAGAAAGGAAAGAGTAGTACCTGCGGGCCATTTTAAAACCAGTGAGGCCTCTTTACTAAAATTCATGTAAAAGAAGAAAAAGCATAAAAAGAAAAAGCCATCTCTAATGAAAAAAATAATGAGCCTCTACCCTTGCAATTCCTAAAAGGAATACGAAAGTGAAATTTTAATTACAAAACTTTAAACAAGTATAATAAGCTCTAATAAGATTAAGGGAGGAGGGGAGGCTACAGCTCCCAATAATATTTTAATATGAAACGTATAAGAGAAAAAAAACGCAGATATTTTGGCAAAAGCCTCTGTCAATCCGTCTTCATTGCTGCACACACAAAACACTAACATATTTTTTTTAACAAATTGTATAGAGACAGAAAAAACAGTGAAAAAAATGACAACAACGCAAAATAAATGGAAGACCATTTAGCAGTTAGATTGGGTAAGAACTAAGTACCTAGTGATTAATGCCGCCTGTCTACTGAACTGATTTGTATTAGTGAAGTCTTTTGATTCTGATTCACCGAGGACACCGAGGTGAGTAATGACCGAGGATACCGAGGTGTAAACTTTATTGCTGGAGATTGGAACGCTTGATTTGGCAGTACAAACCCTGATACAGCCACAGTAATTGGGCACTACACTATTGGCGACAGATGCATTAATGGAGAAAGATTTCTTCAGCTAGCGAGTTACAACAATCTTTAGAAGGTTAAATATTACAGTGATAATCGGACTTTTTGTAATAATCAGTCCCTGACTAGATGCAAGCTGAAAAAAATCTTGGAGTCTCACTTATATTTTTTAAGACGTGGTTCCGGGCCAGGAAATTCTTTTTTATATAATGGTCAATCCATGAAAAATGTGGTTTAAGAGACAGTGTTTGACTCGGCACTTCTTTATAAAACCAGACTACAGCTTATTTGGCCATGACCTACTTTTCTCTGAGCAAGACGAAATAGTCGAAGTCCGTGTAGAGTAAGCTGTTTTTTAAACTGGCGTCTAGTACAAATATACAGTTTTCGCAGCCACCCATCGGACTTTCAATCGGCTTCAATCCAAACAGAAAGCCAAAATTCAGCAGAAATGCAAACATTACGCAAATTATGATTAGTTGACCAACTGGGCTCTTCATTTCGAATTTTTACTCGCCTAATAGGCACTGTCGATTTTTCTACATGAGACGGGGCATTAGTAAGTTTAATATAGTAAATTTTCTTCCTAATTTGAAAATCACACATATTCTTTCTTGAACTCCGTATCAGTAGTTCAAACGGTATACAAATGTTCGCGAGTGAATTCAAGTATTCCGAAAACGATTCAGAGACGGCATGTCCCAATCATTAACATAAGATACAGATTGCTTTTTAGCAAACGGGTTAGAAGAAGGACCAACCTGACCAATCTGAGCATTTACAAAATCATCTAAAAAACAAAATCATCTAATTAATCAAAATCATTTAAAAAATCATCTAAAAAACAAAATGATCTAAATGATCTAAAAAATGATCTAAAAAAATGAAAGGACAAACATAACTTTTCAAAACCAAACTAAAACATTCGTATATATAAACTATTTCACTAACCCCCCCCTCCCATGGTTAACACCAACAAACCTCAGACACACAGGTATAAAATAGTAAAAGACAATAAAAAGTTGGCAAGTAACCTGACAACTAGACAAATATTACAGAAAAGGATACAAATAGGTTTTTAGTACTATGATTTTTCCATATGCGTGACAAGTGGGATTCCAATTTTTTTCGTATATCTATATAAACTTTGTTAGGGATATTGATGGGAATATCCCAACCCTTCCACTAGGAGGATTTACAGCGCTAACATTTTCTTGTATGTAAACATATGTATCCTGACCGTTAAACTCATTAGTTTGAGAGTCAAAATAGATGTTTCTAGACAAATCCTTGTTTAGCGAACTCACATTTTCTTTATGCGTTTCTGAAATACTCTTTAGACAGACCATTTCTAATCGTGTATACTAGTGGTCAGATTTTGCGAGTTCGTTTAGAGCACTGACCCTTTTAGAGTCTGACGATTTGACCCTGCTTTTGGTTTTTGATTAAACAAAAAAACTATTTTTTTAAGGAAAGTAAAGAGCGACATTAAAACTTAAAACGAACAGAAATTACTCCGTATATGAAAGGGGCTGCTTCCTCATCAACGCCCTGCTCTTTACGCTAAAGTTTTTTACTGTTTTAAAAAGCAGAGCTGAGAGAAATAGTCAAACTTTATTGTAAAGAGCGGGACATTGATGAGGAAGCAGCCTCTTTCATATACGGAGTAATTTCTGTTCGTTTTAAGTTTTAATGTCGCTCCTTGCTTTCGTTTAAAAAAACTTGTTTTTTTGTTTAATGAAAAACCAAAAGCATGGTCAAATCGTCAGACTCTAAAAGGGTCAGTGCTCTAAACAACTCACAAAATATGTCCACTAGTATACACGCTTAGAAATATATCCCTGATTGAATCATCCCTGATTTGAAAAAGAATTGAAAAAGAAAAAATAAAGGAATGCGAATGTGGGTACCAAAAAAATCTTGGGGGCCTAAGCCCCCCCCCCCCCCCTGCCTGGATATGCCCCTGGTTTGAAGAATATGATTAGATGCTTAATGGAGAAAAACCAAATTTCCTTTTTGTAAATACTTGTTTTCATGCATTTACTTAATTCTATATTTATGCTCAAAATTAATTATAAGAAAACCATGGGAAAGAGAGCAGAATAGGGAAAAACCATGGGAAAAATATGTATTGCCTGCCAATAGATTTTGACCAATAATAAGGAAAGTAAAAGTTCTAATTTGTGACCAAATCACCCCTTTGGAGTTTTCAACTAACTTTTTATGGCGCTTGGTATTTATCAAGTGACATATAGAGACCACAAATTCTGTCGGTCTGTCTGTTGGTCTGTATGTCCCGGTTTTGCTAGTTTAGGCACTTCCAGATGAGCTAGGACGATGAAATTTGGCAGGCGCATCAGGGATCATGCAAGATTAAATTAAAAATAGTCGTTTCCCCGATTCGACCATCTGGGGGGAGTAGGGGATGGTTAATTCAGAAAAATTAGAAAAAATGAGGTATTTCTAACTTACGAACGGGTGATCAATTCTTAATGAAATTTAATGTTTAGAAGGATATCGTGTCTCAGAGCTTTAATTTTAAATCCCAACTGGATCAGGTGAGATTGGGGGGATAGTCGAGCGGATTGGTGCGCTTGATCTAGGATCCTTTGTCCGAAAGGGTGAGGGTTCGAATCCTAGTATACCCAATTATTTGGTTTGACATAGGGTCACTAACCAGCAGAAATACTAAGGCATTAAAATTAAATTATATATAACAAAATAATAACTTCCGGTTCATTCACTAGGTTTGCCAGAGAGTCCCTGAATTTCACGAATTTCATCCCTGACATAGATTCATTTATTCGCCTCTAGCTGCATAGTATTAATGAATGCTATCCTAATTTTACTCCTACTCAAAACCAAGTCTGTGTCTGCAACTGTATCTCTGTTTAGCATCTTCTCAAAATGTCCCACCCCTCTCCCTTTACCTCTTTCCTTATCACTAATTGGGGTCCCGTTCCTATCTTTAACTAGGACAAGTTTGTGATTGACTTCATTAAGGAAAATGATTGGTTTTAATTTAACTTTAGGCGGGCTATGCTACTAGTACCACAAACAACTCACTGCAAGATCAAACAGCCTTAGGCCATCATACCTACACATTGTTCTGCTCGATTCCAATCTTTTCAATACCCCTTTCTTATACCCTCCCAGGAGGTTCTCATTTCCCTTAAATCTTTCCTTCCGTGATCCTCCCATCCTGGCTGGGGACAACCTGCTTTTAGTTTGATCCTAGATGGCTGGTGTGAAAGGACAATCTTTGGCAATCGGCCACTCCTTATCCGCATAACATGCCTTAGCCATTTCAACCTTTCCCTCATTACAGCCCTAGAAATTAGGTTTGAACCATACTTTCGCAGATTACTGTTTGAGATATCGTCAGTCAGTCTGATGCCCAGAAATATTCCGTTGGCAATTTCTCTGCAAAACATCTAGCAAAACTAATAAATGATGTCTAGAAACATCTTAGATCTGCTAAAAGTAGCATCTAAAGCGCCCATGCTTTAGATCCATGCTGTCATCACTGCCATGACTGTAGCTTCCGATATTCTATTCATATAGTCTAAAATTAAAGGAACAGTCTTAGAAGTATGCACTAGAGGAAGAATCAGGGGCGTAGTTCCAGTATTTTCATTGGGGGGGGGTATTTTTTATTCGAGTGCTACTGAAGAAAAGCTATCATTTACTGATGACGCTGCCAGGCTTAATTCAAAATACTACACAATACATAATAAATAATAAAGAGACATTAAATAAACACTAATGAAGAAATGATGGTCAAACTTTTACAACGATTATCTGCAATGAATTACTGTAGGCGACATTAGTATAGTTTACAAAACTTTTGCGTGAACTAAGGTGTATTTCATATACATTCGGATGTTTCAGCCGGCTTCATCTGTAAAGTTGCAAAACGTATCCCCCAGTCACCTCCCCATCCTCCCATTCCAGCACAGGATGCTCTATCTTACAGTTGAACCAAGCATCATTCTAACAGACGCGTGTATTATGATATTCATTTGCACGCAATTTTGAACAGATTTTGACTCTATAAGATTAAATTTTTTGTGCTAGACTTTTACTATGCGTGATTCATTGAAAAAGTGCTAGTGACTTTTGATTAAATTGATTTGATAGTAGATTTGGTGCTTTATATTAATAAATAGCATTGCAAAATGGGGGCCAGATAAAGCAAAACCATTTATACAGGATAATTCCGAGTTGTATTACATATAATTCCGAGTCTAATATTATATTTTAACATGAACCTTATGATATTTCAGAATTAGACGAGTGCACATATAAGATAAACCCAAAATACACACAGACTTGTTTCGAAAATTGTAGTCGTCCATGTTTTTCTATATTAAATTACTTTTATCAATCAAAACGAGCAAAATTTAACGTCAGTAGGGCTGATAACCCTATGCCTTTTCTAGACTATAACACAATTTGTGCCTTACTGAAAAAAAAAGAACAAACAAGCGACTGTGGATTGTCAGTTACCTTTCTTCGTTAAGGGTAACCTTTCATTTATGAAAGTAAGAAAGGTAAAAATATTTCAAAAGTACTTTTTTTTCAGTAAAGCGCTAATTGTTTTCTAGTCTCTTGAAGGCGTAGGAGTAATCAGCCCTACTCACGTTAATTTTTGCTCGTTTTGAGTTTGACTCGGCTATTTATTGTAATTTCTGTTCGTTTTTGATTTCATTTATTTTTTGATAGCGATCTGTTGTAGTTATACGCTTGGAGGATTATTTCACCTTATTTTTGCCTATTCTTGAGTTAATGGAGCTCTTTGCTTTTCTTTGAAAAGCATGCCCTGCGGAAAACTTTTTTAAAATTAATATTTGTTCGTTTTTTATTGATATAGTCTTTATGCTGGAAAAAAAATATTGCATATTTTTTCAAATTTCTTCTAGGCTATAAGAATTCATAGTATGGGTCTCTATTTGTATGCAGGAGAAACTTTTTTAACAATTTTTTATCCTGACACAAACAGTATATTTTAATTCAATCTTATAGCTTCTGAAGTTGACCTGAAAAGAAAAATTCCATAAAGATTCTATCTATGCTCTTTGACAACCTGGATACACTTACACTCTTTTTATTTATTACATAAGAAAAACTAGTTTTTTTAACTGAAAGTAAGGAGCGACATTAAAACTTAAAACGAACAGAAATTACTCCCTATATGAAATGGGTTGTCCCCTCCGCAATCCCTCGCTCTTTACGCTAAAGCTTTTAATTGTTTTAAAAAGCAGAATTGTGGCAAAGAGTCAAACTTTAGCGAAAAGAGCGAGGGATTGCGGAGGGGACAACCCATTTCATATACGGAATAATTTCTGTGTCATTCCTTACTTTTAGTTAAAAAAACTAGTTTTTTTTATGTAATTTCTGAACGTTTTTGAATTAATGCATGTTTGATTTTGATTCTCCACACATAATTTACTGAAATGAAATTTGCATATTAATTCCTTTTTTGGCTAAATGGCTTTCTCTTAGTTTTGATCAGACGATTTTGAGAAATAAGGGATGGGGAAGACGGCCTAGTTGCCATGCAATTTCTTTCGGTTACATAAAAAGGCAACTATAAATTTTAATTTTTAATGAATTTTTGTTATTAGTAAAAAATATACGTAACTGAAGAATTAACTTACGTAACAAACTTTTATATTCTTATATTTTTATTATGTATACGAGGGGGTTTGTACCCTCGTTAATACCTTGCTCTTTACACTAAATCGTAAGTTTTGTCCCAATTCTTTAAGAATGACCCCTGAATCAGAAAAGCCGTAGAATAAATAGTTGAAATTACTAAAAATACTTTAGCGTGAAGAGCGAGGTATTTATCTCCTCCTAAATACCTCGCTCTTTATGCTAAAGTATTTTTAGAACCAATCATTTGCGTAATAATCTCTGTTCGTTTTAAGTTTCAATGCTACTCCTTACTTTCAATGGAAAAAAGGTTTTCATGTTTATTTTTGAATTGTTTTATTATAATAATGCTAGAAAATCCTGTGCCCTTTTCATTGAATTTTTCTTCCCCCACGACATATTCGTCCAAGGAAAGATCCTCCCACAGAGCCTCCTCCCCTCAACCCTACCTCCCAAACCAAAAAAAATCCTCCTGCTATTATTATCGAACAGTTCGTGGTAACGAACTGTAGTAAGGAGCGACCCGGCTCAATAGTAAACGAAACTCTAAAAAACGGAATTTTGATGCTAAAAGATACATCAAAAGAATTGAATTTTCACGCTGATTCTAAATATATAAGTTTCAATTAATTAGTTTATTTAGTATTGTTCATCAAAAGTTACGAGCCTGAGAAAATTTGACTTATTTTGGAAAATAGGGGGAAACATCCCCTAAAAGTCATAGAATCTTAACAAAATCACACCATCGCATTCGGTGTATCATTAAACCATATAGCAAAAATTTCAAACTCCTATCTAAAAAAATGTGGAATTTCGTATTTTTTTGCCAGAAGACAAATCACGGGTGCGTGTTTATTTTTTTTTTTTTTTTTTTTTTTTTTTTTTTTTTCCCAGGAGTCATCGTATCGACCAAGTGGTCCTAGAGTGTCGCAAGAGGGCTCATTCTTACGGAAATGGAAAGTTCTAGTGCCCTTTTTAAGTGATAAGAAAATTGGAGGGCACCTAGGCCCCCTCCCACGCTCATGTTTTCCAAAAGTCAACGGATTAAAATTTTGAGATAGCCATTTTGTTCCACATAGTCGAAAACCATAATAACCATGTCTTTGGGAATGACTTACTCCCCCACAATCCCTGGGGGAGGGGCTGCAAGTTACAAACTTTGACCAGTGTTTACGCATAGTAATGGTTTTTGGGAAGTGTACAGACGTTTTCAGGGGATTTTTTTTGGTTTGGGGGGTGGGGTTGATGGGAGGGGGCTATGTGGGAGGATATTTCCTTGGAGGAATATGTCATGGGGGAAGTAAAATTCAATGAAAAGGGTGCAGGATTTTCTAGCATTACTATAAAAACAATGAAAAAATAAACATGAAAACGTTTTTTCAATTGAAAGTAAGGAATAGCATTGAAATTTAAGACGAACAGAGATTATTACGCATATGAGGGGTTCTAAAAATACTTTAGCATAAAGAGCGAGGTATTTAGGAGGAGATAAATACCTCGCTCTTTATGCTAAAGTATTTTTAGTAATTTCAACTATTTATTCTACGGCCTTTTTGATTCAGGGGTCATTCTTAAAGAATTGGGACAAAACTTACGATTTAGTGTAAAAAGCGAGGTATTAACAAGGGTACAAACCCCCTCGTAAACATAATAAAAATATAAAAATATAAAAGTTTGTTACAAAATTCAATTCTTAAGTTGCGCATATTTTTACTAATAAAAACGTTCGTTAAAAATTAAAAGTTCTAGTAGCCTTTTTAAGTAACTGAAAAATTGGAGGGCAGCTAGGCCTCCTTTCCCACCCCTTATTTCTCAAAATCGTCAGATTAAAATTAAGAGAAATCCATTTAGCCAAAAAAAAAAAAAATATACAAATTTCATTTCAATAATTTATGTGCGGAGAGCCAAAATCAAACATGTATTAATTCAAAAACGTTCAGAAATTAAATAAAAAAAAATAGTTTTTTTAACTGAAAGTAAGGAGCAACATTAAAACTTAAAACGAACAGAAATTACTCCGTATATGAAATGGGTTGTTCCCTCCGCAATCCCTCGCTCTTTACGCTAAAGTTTGACTCTTTGCCACAATTCTACTTTTTAAAACAATTAAAAGCTTTAGCGTAAAGAGCGAGGGATTATCTATCCCTCGCTCGCAATAATTTTACACGGAAGGGAGCATCTCTTGAGTGATCGAAAAACCGATTGCTGACTAAAGTCTCATTCAAATGAAAGAGGCCTAAGGATACTTTTTTGGCTGAATCGTCCGTAAGCAATTTTACAGGAAGGGGGATTTCCAGCAAGGGTGGAACTATTTTGAGGGAATTTGACGAGGGTTGTACCTTACGTTGAAATATTTTTCCACGGCGGAGTGTTCCTTGACGGGGGGGGGGGTATATTTCATAAGGGATGAGCCATATTTACCGTCATTATTTTTGTAAAACGACCACAAATTAATTTTGAAAAAGTAAGTTTTTCTGAACCAAAAGTGAGGAGAAACATTAAAATTCAAAACGAGCAAAAATTATTTAATACATGAAGGGTTGCCCCTTTCTCAGTACCTTGCTCTTTACAATAAAGTTTGACTGTTTGTCTCATTTTTTTTAGAACAGCTACTAAAACACGGGGGCCGTTTTATTAGAATGGGAAATAATTTAAAAGTGTTAACAGCTTTAGTGTAAAGAGCAAGGTATTGAGGGGGCGGCAACCCTTCATATACAGTTTAAATCTGCCTCAAGTAATTTACAAATTTCGTTTTGATTTTTCATCTACGATGAGCCAAATTTGAACCCGCATTAGTTGAAAAACGTTCAGAAATTGTATACAAAACAAGCTTTTTTTCACTGGAAGTAAGGAGCGACATTAAAGCTTAAAACGAACAGAAGATACTCCCTATATTAACAGATCCCCCCCCCTCAATGTCTCACTCTTTATGCTTAATCTTGAAAATGTTACAACTCTACTTTTCAAAATAATAAAGAAAACTTTAGAGTTTTCCTCCGACTCATAACATAACAATGCCTGCAAATATTATACTACTATGGGGAGGCAAAATGTTCCTTACTGCTTAATTGACTGAACAAACTTGCATCTTGTGCCCTGAACATGCCCAACATAGAATTAAATTGAAATAAGAAATTGTTTTCACTTCACTACTCTGGAGTAGTAATTTTTACTACTTTTATTTAGAAAAAATACTCGGTAGAAACATAAAAAAAGATTTTTGTCAAAGCAAATATAGCCTTGCTGTTAGCACAGCCTATACATTTCTGAAATAAAAAAAAAACGAACAGAAGATACTCCCTATATTAACGGACCCCCCCCCTCAATTTCTCACTCTTTATGCTTAATCTTCAAAATGTTACAACTCTACTTTTCAAAATAATAAAGAAAACTTTAGAGTAAAGAGAGAGGCGTTGATAAGGGGACAGTCCCTTTGATATACAGAATTGTTTAAGTTTTAATATCGCTCACTTTCAGAGAAAAAACTTTTTTTTCTTTGTGTAATACCAAGAACAAACCGAGCTTTGCATAGGTACAAATCCTTCGTTTCAGCTTTAATAGTTCGACTATTTGCTTTTCATATGACTCAAATATGATTTGAAGAAGTTTATCTTATATTATTATCTAGTGAAAAACAATTTATGTACATAAATAACATTGCTTGATATTAAATTACTGGAGTAGTAATTTCTACTACTTTTATTTAGAAAAAATACTCGGCAGAAACATAAAAAAAGATTTTTGTCAAAGCAAATATAGCTTTGTTGTTAGCACAGCCTATACATTTCTGAAATAAAAAATAACAAAATAATTTTTGAATTACTGATAAATCTGAGGATCGTAACTGTGAATCGGTTAAACACCATACACAATATTGAGCTTGAAAACCCTACTTGACTTATCCCTAAATTCCTGGGTGTAATCAGGGCTGCCAAATTATTTTATAAGGAGTGTGTCATATTTTTTCCGAAAATGTGCTTTTTGTGTCATCTTAAATTCCATAATGTGTCATATTTTTTTGCTACGAGTGGTATCATATTTAATTGCCAAATCTTTATTTAAAGTTTTGAATATATAATCTTTTCCAAATTAGTTCAAAAAGGAGTAAACTTAATCTTATTCTTTTATCTTGGGATCATGACCTTTTTATGACGCCATGAAAGAAATAGAAACATTCGATTAAATTAATGTTATAAACTATTAATTTGTGTCTGGGCGGCCACGAGGCAAATTTACATTTATAAAAGTTTTAGGGACAATCGATTCCGACAGAAAATTGAAAATAGACCTTTTGTATGACGGCGTAATCGTAATCAGCTCTAGCTTCAATCTAGTATTTTTTTTCATTTTTGTCGTTGCCTTTTTCAGCCAGATGGATTATTCTGAAAGAAAGACATCTCTGGAAATTTTTTAATCTTGTCCGAGGCTGGATACCCCTCCTGTACTCCTCTTGTACCCCTCCTGTATTAATGTTACTAACTATTAATTTGTGTCTGGGCTGCCAACGAGGCAAGTTTACATTTATAAATTTTAGGAACAATCAATTCCGACAGTGAATTGAAAATAGACTTTTCGTATGACGTCCTAATCGTAATCGGCTCTATACATAATCAGCTTTATTGGCTAAGCTTGTTATTTACTCAATATGTAAGCCATTCAACCAGCTTCAATCTAGTATTTTTGTCATATTTGTTAGTGCCTTTTTAAGCCAGATGGATTATTCTGAAGGAAAGACATCTCTGGAAATTTGTAATCTTGTCTGAGGTGGGATACCCCTCCTGTACTCCTAAAAATGGGAGTTGCTGCTTATGCATACAGCTTTGGCAAACTGCATGCTATTTACTTTTTACTATTAAGTACGTACCAGTTGGCGACATCAAATACTCAATCAAGAAGCCAATTAAATTCAGATATTCAGCGTGCATTTTGATTTGAAATTTCTGCTTATGGTAGTTTTATTCGTGTGGTTTAAACTTTAAATATGGTAATGGCATCTGTCCTGTATTCTGTACTGTTTGTTACTACTGTCACCGTTAGATAGTGCTATTCTCTTCCATTAATTTGTAGCTTTTCCGGAGGTAAAAAATTTAAAATTTTACTTTTATTTTCTTACCATTTAAGAAACGAGTCTTGGATGACAAAAATATGTAATTTTTTTTTTAAAAATGTGTCATTTTTGTCGATTTTGTCATGATTTCGACTGAATGTGTCACGCAGCATCAAATCGTGTCATTTTGACACAAAATGTGTCAGTTTGGCAGCCCAGGATACGCCTGCCAAATTTTGTCGTCCTGGCTTATCCTGAAGTGTCTTAATAAGCAAAACTGGGACCGACAGATATTGCGATCGCTATATATCACTTGGCAAATAACGAGTGCCACAAGAAAATGTTTCAGTGAAAAAGATCTTTCGTCCTCTGATGTTAGAATATTTTTAAATATTTAGCTGAAATCAAAGACCAGGGTTACCGTCTCCTTAACTTCAGCTTTTCAAAAATTTGTTAATATCCTCATTTATGGTTTTATCGAAAATTATACTGAAGAATTGTATATAATAAGTTCGAATTTCAATTATTCTCGATTTATTAACTGTTTTTTTTTCAGTAATTATATTTTAAAAACAGTTCAAGAAATATTCAATTACAATTCTACGTTACAAAATCTTATTTTGTTTATATAATAACGATTCGTCAACAAATAATACATAAAACACACATGGCAGAAATTTAAAAGCTGAAACATATATTTTGCAACATTGATAACGTAGATCAAGATGCTGCTTAGTACGTTCAAAAAACAAAATGTTTAGTTTACATGCGTAAATTACAAAAGCTGAAAAATTGAAACTGAGTCACACTTATTGCTTAAACACATGAAGGGGATTTTTCTGGTGCTTTCTCCTTTTGCCTAATCCTGTCTTCATTTTTCGTATTTATTTCACTAATTTTCTCTTTTTGTTTTTATTCGTACAGTTATCTAGGTAATTCTTTTCTACGAAAAAGGGTATCTGGGTAGAGATTGCTTAATCATTTCCATCAGACTGTTTTGACAATAGCTTTGGAGCTCCAAAGGAATAAGAGATTCTATGGACCATTGGTTCTGTTTTAAAAAATATGTTTTAATTAATTAGGATAATTTTATGACGTATTTTTGCAAGCCAATTACATTCTAATATAAACAACAAAAGATTGGGAAAAAAAAAGAAAGAGTGTCAAGCTTGACGATTAGTCACGTGACGTTTTTTCTTTTATTTAGCAGAGGATTGATGAAGTAGAATAACCTGTGTGGGAAGGAAGTTTGTGGTACGGGATGAGAATACCGATGACTTAGGGGAAGATTAATGTTTTACAATGCGTTTTGCATAAGAAGAAGGGAGTGAGGAAGATTTCTTATTGCAGAAATAAATAGAAGAAATCTTAATCTGTAAAATGCTAGCTTGGTTTCGCATGCTTTAGTACAGAAGTTATCATGTTGACACCGAAATCAAATTCTACTAGAAATATTTGTACGACGAATGCTGGATCAAACAGTTTGTGGTAATGAACTGTAAGTAAGGTGCAATACGGCTCAATAGTAATTGAAACGCTAAGAAACAGAGTCTGTATAATAAAAGATTCATCAAAAAAACTAATCTTTGGGGTTAATAGTGGAGAAAAGATTTAGGAAGATCAAGGATTACATTTCTCTAGGTCCTTCTCTTTCCTCTCCCGCCAATCAAATTCACTCTTCGAAAGTTTCATCTTGCTTCTAACTGTTTCTGAGATGTTGCAGATGAACTATTTTGATAACCTACCATCAGAGCGTCTTTTAGTTTACTTTGCTATTAAAATGTTAATTAGTTTGAATTTTCTTAGTAGCTTGTAGTAAAAAAAATAAAATAGGAATCAGAGGCAAGGTCCGGTATATTACCGTTAGATATCCACCGGAAATTTCTACCTAGAAAATTCTGCACAAATGTAAAATTGAACAGCCGAAGAGAAATTTAAAAAAATGAAAAGGATGAAGAAAATAAGGGATTATCGAACAAACAACCTATATTCCAAGAATATTGACACATTCTATGATGCAGAGCCAAACAGTTTTTGGTAATGAACTCGGGCCAATAGTTATTCGGTAAATAGTTAGTTGGGGTGTTAGAATTAGCTGGAATGAGCCTCACAAAACGCTGGTAAATTCTTCTTTACAAACCTTACGTACTATTTTTAATTCCCGATTACCACAACTGGTAACAACTCATGACAGTATGAATCTGCTAGTGGCCAAAACACCTGTGGACAAACCTGCCTTGGTTGCATATACCTTGAGGGAAGTCATTTTTTTTCAAAGACCACGCTGCCATTCTATGACAAACAAGTAAAAATTCAAATAGGAATAAGTCCTTTTACTAGACAGTGAAAAAAATACAAAAAGTTCTTTTTTATTAGACAGGGAAAAAACTTTTTGAGGATACCCACTCCTTTAGTGATATACCTGGGTATCACTTACAGATGTAGTGTAACAAGCACTAAACTCCTTTAGTAGAAAATATATCTAAGGCAATTAGACTCAGCTATACTAAATTAGCTTCCCTTAAATATACGTTTAATAGAAAAGTACTATTTCGACTGTATTCAGCTGGCACTCTGCCAGACCTGTAGCATATCGCACCTCTATAGAAGTGGATTACAGCAACAGAAAAATTGAAGCTTCGTTCAGCTTATTGTAAGTACCTAAAATCTTTACTGCGTATACCGCTTCACGAAAGAGATTCCGTATTGCCAAACCGTTATAATATACATGATCCTCCAGATACGATAGCTGAGTTGGAAGAGTCGGCAAGGTCTAAGTCCCTTCGTAAACTGGTAAGTTTCTTACCAGTACATATTTTGTATGATTATGATTTTTGAAGTTGAGTTGTATTAGAGCTCACAATATTATCTGTTGTTTTTTTTTATTCCACGTTTTCATGGTGTATGAGTGGGCATCAATAAATTACATACTTACTTACGACTGGCAGGTTTAAACTGTAGCTACTAGACCTTCGATACGCAGCTCTATCCACTGCACTATTGCACTATTATATGAAAATCTGACTTTTGCATATGGCATGATTTGCAAAATTGCGCAGCAACAAAGTACGCTAAAATGCTAACTCATCCAGAGAATGATCAATGCTAGACCAGGTCAGGGTTTACAACACTTAAAATAGAATAAAATACAATATTGTCTTTGCCATGCCCAAAAGTCATATCTTACATTTTTCTAATGTCAAGGAATTGTCAGAAGCTATTTGCTAAGTGCTCCTTAGCTGCCAAAAAAAGTTTAATAACTTAGTTTTTTATTAGACAAAATTCGAAGAGAAATATAAACAGCCCCTTCAATAATTTTTTTATTCCACTTTTTCTCTCAGTAACACTACATTACATCCTTTTCTGATACTCATTTCTGAGCATGATTTGCATTTCTGATATTCGTACTCATTTCCGAGACAATTGCCAAAAGCTGATTGGTCAGATATTCTGAAAGGGAGGATCATCAGGACAATGCATGTTCAATTATACTTGAATCTTTCTGATCTCCATCGTCCTAATAATCCTCCCTTTGAGAACAGCTTACCTGTTAGATTTTGGGAATAATTTAAGAAATGTGAACATGTCAGACGGCACTTTAACACGTAAGTGAGAGGAAATATATTTATCTTCTGAGTAGCTGATGGCAAGGACAAGTGCGTCAAAAACAAATAAAACTAGGTGCTGTATATGAAGCAACGTGAATAATCAAACAGTTTGTGGTAACAAACTATATTAAGGAGCAACCCGGCTCAATGGTAGACGATACTATAAAAAATGAAATTTTGATACTAATAGATACATGAAAAGAATTGGATTCTCATGATGATTTTAAATATATAAGTGTCATTAAATTTAGTCTTATCTATCAAAAGTTACAAGCCTGAGAAAATTTACCTTATTTTGGAAAATAGAGGCAAACACCCCCTAAAAGTCATAGAATCTTAACAAAAACCACACCATCGCATTCACTGTATCAGAACACTCTACCGGAGAAGTTTCAGGCTCCTATCTACAAAAATTTGGAATTTTGTATTTTTGCCGTTTATTATAAACACGGATGCGTGTTTATTTGTTTTTGTTTTTTTTTTTCCAGGGGTGATCGCATTGACCCAATGGTCCTAAAATGTCGCAAAAGGGCTCATTTTAATGGAAATTAAAAGTTATAGTGTACTTTTAAAGTGACTAAATAAATTGGAGGGTACCTAGGTCCCCTCCCACGCTCAGTTTTTCCCAAAGTCAACAAATCAAAATTTTGAGATAGCCATTTTGTTCAGTATAGTTGAATAACCTAATAACAATGTCTTTGGGGACGGCTTACTCCCTCACAGTCCCCGGGGAGGGGCTGCAAGTTACAAACTTTGACCAGTGTTCACATATAGTAATGGTCATTGGGAAATGTACAGGCATTTTTAGGGGATTTTTTCTTTGTTGGGAGGGAGTTACGTGGATGGATCTTTCCATGGAGGGATTTGTCATGAGAGAAGAGAATTTCCACGAAGGGGGCGCAGTATTTTCTAGCATTATTTACAACAAAAAAGAATGAAAAAATAAAATATTTAAAAGTTTTTTCAACAGAAAGCAAGGAGCAGCATTAAAACTTAAAACGAACAGAAATTATTACGCACATAAACAGTTCATCTCCTAAATACCTGCTTTTTACGCTAAATTATTTTTAGTAAATTCAACTATTTATTCTACGCCCTTTGTTATCCAGGGGTTATTCTTAAAGAATTTGGACAAAATTTAAGCCTTAGTGTAAAGAGCAAGGTATTAACGAAGGGGAAAACCCCCTCACAGATTTAATAAAAATATACGAATATAGAAGTTCGTTACATAAGTTAATTCGTAAGTTATGTATATTTTCTACTTTTTTACTCATAAAAATTGAAAGTTATAGTTGTCTTTCATAAAAAATTTCATAATTTTCGCAGAAAATTGAAAGTTACAGGGTTTTTTAACTAACCAAAGTATTGGAGGGTAACTAGACCACCACCCCACCTTTTTTTATCAAAATTGTCCGATCAAAACTAAGAGAAAGTCATTTAGCAAAAAAAAAAAAATAATGGGCAAATTTTGTTTTAAGAATCCATATGCAGAGAGCCAAAATCAAAACATGCATTAATTCAAAGTCGTTCAGAAATTAAATAAAAAAATCATTTTTTTTTAATTGAAAGTAAGGAGCGACGTTAAAAATTAAAACGAACAAAATTTACTCCTTATATGAAAGAGGCTGTTCCTTCCTCAATGCCCCGCTCTTTACGCTAAAGTTTTTCACTGTTTTAAAAAGTGGATTTGAGAAAAAGAGTCGAACTTTAGCGTAAAGAGAGGGGCGTTGAGGAGGGAGTAGCCCCTTTCATATACGAGGTATTTTCTGTTTGTTTTAAGTTTTAACGTCGCTCCTTACTTTCTTAAAAAATAAAACTTAAAGACTTAAAAACTTGTTCTTTTTAATTTAATTACAAAGTAGAATGGCGCTTTGATTTTCAGTCGAAAAACGATACAAACAGCCTGTTTTCATATTACTTAATCCTTCGTGTTATATTATATTTCATAACCAAACTTTAAAAAAAGGGATTTTGATAACAATTAATAAATCAAGAGAATTGACTTGCTATGTTGGTTCCAAAAATATAAAGCTCTGTTTTTTAAGATCAAATGCTAGGAGCCAAAGAAGACCTGTCTGATTTGGAAAAAATTGGAAAACACCCATAAAATGGGAAGTGATTTTAATGAAAACCACTCCATTAGGCTCATCATGCAAGAGAACTCCACTGTCGAGGTTTAAAGCTACTACTTACAAAAATGTGGGCTTTAAAAAAAAAATAGAAGAAAAATCACGGATGTGTCTTCATTTGTTTGTTTGCTTTTCCCTCGGGGATTGCATCGAACTGATAGCCTTAGAAGACAGGGAAATGGCTCAGTAAAATGAATATTTACATATCTAAGGCGTTTTTAAAGCGAACCGAAAGATTGTGCCAAGAGAAAGTGGTGTTTTCTGTCATTTTGTGGCACCAAAATATAATTTCTTCAAATGAAGGACAAAGTTGCTTTCGATTGAAAATTCTGAGGTAAACCGTCGGTTTAAAAGTGTCAAAAAAGTATATATTGAGCTTCCCAAATATGAATGACGCAACGCTGAACGTGCATTCGTTCATAAAAAGCAACGAATAAATTCTGAGCTTGGAGAAATTCCGAATTCCGAATGGAAAAACTTACTATTTCTTTTATTTATGGTCAATTCAGAACTCTTTTACCAAAATAAAACACATTTCGCTAGTGTGCATTGAATTTATAATCTCTGTTCTGCTGAACAGTTGGAATTTGATTTTTTTTTTAAATGACACAAAATCATTAATCTAAAAACTGGGAATCATAAAGACAATTTCTTAAACCACATTGGCCTGATATAACACAAAGAGAGGAAACAATTCAAAATGGGATTTTAAAGGTCAAATGAAAATATTGAATCAAACAGTTCGTGGTAACGAACTGTAGTAAGGAGCGACCCGGCTCAATAGTAACCAAAACTCTAAAAAATTGAATTTTGATATCAATAGCTACATCAAAAGAATCGCATTTTAATTTTGCTTTTAAATATATAAGTTTCATCAAGTTTAGTCATACCAATCAAATGTTACGAGCCTGAGAAAATTTACCTTATTTAGGAAAATAGGGATAAACACCCCCTAAAAGTCGTAACATCTTAACGAAAATGACACTATCAGATTCGGCGTATCAGAGAACCCTGCTGTAGAAGTTTCAAGCTCCTATCTACAAAAATGTGGAATTTTGTATTTTTTTGCCAGAAAACAAATCACGGGTGCGTGTTTATTTGTTTTTTTTTTCCAGGGGTCATCGTATCAACCAATTGGTCCTAGAATGTCACAAGAGGGCTCATTCTAACGGAAATAAAAAGTTTTAGTGCCCTTTTTGAGTGACCAAAAAAATTGGAGGGCATCTAGGCCCCCTCCCACGCTCATTTTTTCCCAAAGTCAACGAATCAAAATTTTGAGATGGCCATTTGGTTCAACATAGTCGAAAACCATAATAACTATGTCTTTGAGGATGACTTACTCCCCCACAATCCCTGGGGGAGGGGCTGCAAGTTACAAACTTTGAAGAGTGTTTACATATAGTAATGGTTATTGGGAAGTGTACAGACGTTTTCAGGGGGATTTTAATTTTGTTTGGGGGTTGTGCTGAGGAGAGGGGGCTCTGTTGGAGGATCTTTCCTTGGAGGAATCTGTCATGGGGGAAGAAAAATTCAATGAAAAGGGCTCAGGATTCTCTAGCATTACTATAAGAAAACAATGAAAAATAAACGTGGAAACGTTTTTTCAAATGAAAGGAAGAAGTAGCATTGAAACTTAAAACGAACAGAGATTATTACGCATATGAGGGGTTCTAAAAATACTTTAGCATAAAGAGCGAGGTATTTAGGTGGAGATAAATACCTTGCTCTTTATGCTAAAGTATTTTTACCAATTTCAACTATTTATTCTACGGCCTTTCTGATTCAGGGGTCATTCTTAAAGAATTGGGACAAACCTTACGATTTAGTGTAAAGAGCGAGGTATTAACGAGGGTAGAAACCCCCTCTTATACATAATAAAAATAAAAGGTTATGAAAGTTTGTTACGTAAGTTAATTCTTAAGTTACGTAAATTTTTTACTAATAAAAACGTTCGTTAAAAATTAAAAGTTCTATTTGCCTTTTTAAGTAACCAAAAAATTGGAGGGCAACTAGGCCTCCTTCTCCACCCCTTATTTCTCAAAATAGTTTGATCAAAACTAAGAGAAAGCCATTTAGCCAAAAAAAAATTAATATAGAAATTTCATTTTAATAATTTATGTGCGGAGAGCCAAAACCAAACATACATTAATTCAAAAACGTTCAGAAATTAAATAAAAAAAACTAATTTTTTTAGCTGAAAGTAAGGAGCGACATTAAAACTTAAAACGAACAGAAATTACTCCGTATATGAAATGGGTTGTCCCCTCCGCAATCCCTCGCTCTTTACGCTAAAGTTTGACTCTTTGCCACAATTCTACTTTTTAAAACTATTAAAAGCTTTAGCGTAAAGAGCGAGGGATTGTGGAGGGGACAACCCATTTCATATACGGAGTAATTTCTGTTCGTTTTAAGTTTTAATGTCGCTCCTTACTTTCAGCTAAAAAAATTGTTTTTTTTTATTTAATAAAACACAGAAAGCGAATATTTCGTAAAACAACCGCTTCTCTTCTTCAGCACGGACAAATTAATAAGATCAAGGAAAAAAATAACAAGTGCGAAAAGTACAACAAAACCAATGTAAAAAAAACGTCTAAAAATTAAACAAAAGACCAAAAATTAAAAGAAAGAAATCAAATACCTAAGAAAGAATAAAGTGAGTTATTCACCAATATCCGCGATTTGCATAAAATCCAAACAAAATTGAACTGTCAACGACGGATACTACCAAAAAACTGAGGAATAAAAAAAAAGAGTTCCATTCACTCAAACAAACGAAGCTGCTATTGAATAAATTGGAGAAAGGGGTCACCTGATTTCTGGTTTTACCATTGCATTTCTTGCAGACACCCTTTGAGACCTAAGCAGTTTATGATGTATTTGATTATGAGGTTGGGGAGGTGGTTGAACATTTATTCTGGGAACTATTAAAGTATCAGCTTCTCTTTTAAGAAAACCTAAATAAAATTATTTTTTTCTTAAATCACCTGAATAGAACGGTTCGTGGTAATGAACTGTGGTAAGGAGTGACAAGGCTCAATAGTAACTGAAACTCTAAAAACATAATTTTGATACCAATAGTTACATCAAAAGAATTGAATTTCTTATGCTTATTTTAAATATATAAGTTCCATCAAGTGTAGTCTTACTCATCAAAAGTTTCGAATCTGAGAAAATTTGTCTTATTTTAGAAAACAAGGGGAAACATCCCCTAAAAGTCATACAATCTTAACGACATCACACGATCAGATTCACCGTATCAGAGAACTCTACTGCAGAAATTTCATGTAAGTTTCAAGCTCCTATCTACAAAAATTTGGAATTTATATTTTTTCTCAGAAGACAGATGACGGATGCATGTTTATTTGTTTGTTTGTTTGTTTTTTTTTCCAGGGGTGGTTGTATCGACCCATCAGCCATAGAATGTCGCAAGTGGTCTCATTATAACGGAAATTAAAAGTTCCAATGCACTTTTTAAGTGACCAAAAATTGGAGGGTACCGAGGTCCTCTCATAAGCACATCCCCCCCAAAAAAAATCACTTGATAAAAATTTTGAGATAGCCATTCTGTTCAGCTTAGTCAAAAACCTAATAACTATGTCTTGCAGGAACTGAAAGTTACAAACTTTGACCATTGTTTACATATGGTAATGATTATTATGAAGTGTAAAGACGTTTTCAGGGGGACTTTTTCACATTGGGGAGGGGTTGGGTCGGGGTTTACCTGAGAAGATCTTTCCACGGAGGAATTTTTCATGAGGGAAGAGAATACCCATGAAGGAAGCGTAGAATTTTCGAGCATTATTTAAAAAAAATGAGAAAATAGGCAAATAATTTTTTTTCAACTGGAAGTTAAGAGCAGCATTAAAACTTAAAACGAAAATAAGATATTACGTATATAAGGGTGTTCGTCTCCTCCACAAGACCTTGCTCTTTACGCAAAAGTATTTTTAGTAATTTCAACTATTTATTTTACGGCCTTTGTGATTCAGGGTTCATTCTTAAACATTTGGGACAAAAATCAAGCTTTAGTGTAAAGAGCGAGGTATCAACGAGGGGGCGAAACCCCTCATATAAGTAATAAAAATACACAAATATAGAAGTTAGTTACCTAAGTTAGTTTGTAAGGTACGTATGTTTATCACTAACAAAAACGTTCGTAAAAAAAAATCCAGTTGTGTTTTTTAGTAGCCCATAATTGGAGGGCAGCTAGGCCTCCTCCCTCGCCCTTTTTTTTTTATCAAAATCGTCCAGTCAAAACTATGAGAAAGACATTTAGCAAAAAGAAAAAATATACAAATTTTGTTTTGTTTATTCATGTGCGGTGAGCCAAAATCAGAACAAGCATTAATTCAAAAACGTTCAGAAATTAAATAAAAAAACAAGTTTTTCTAACTGCAAGTAAGGAGTGACATTAAAACTTAAAACGAACAGAAATTATTCTCTATGTGAAAGGAGTTGTCCTCTCCTCAACGCCTCGCTCTTTACGCTAAAGTTTTTTAATTGCTTTTAAAAGTAGAGTTATGACAGAGAGTCAAACTTTAGCTTAAAGAGCGGGGCGTTGAGGAGGAGGGGATCCTTTATGGAGTTGTCCCCTCCTTAAAGGAGGGGACAACCGCTTTCATATACGGAATAATTTCTGTTCGTGTTAAGTTTTAGTGTTGCTTCTTACTTTCAGTTAACTTGCTGGCAGTTCAAAAATTTTTTTAAAAAACTTTACTTGTAGTTCAAGAAACTTTTTTTTATTATTTAATATGACTCAGGAGCAAAAGCACATAGAAACAAAGACTTCACTTGTAAAAGTGTTTTAATGCAATAATTTTCGTGTAGTGCCGTTATTTTTTGTCTAAACTTCTTTAAATCAAGGTTTAGATAGATAGATAGGTGTATTTCAAAAACCCATGGGCCATATACACACAAAAATATAAATAAATAACAAAAAAGCAAGGAAATTAACAACAGTACGAACACGCACAAAAAATAGAATTCAACGCAAAAAGTGCCTAATCTAACTACAAAAGAAATTAGCCATATAAAACTTTTTCTTCTTATTAAGGATTTATCTATATATACTCCCACTCGACATATTATGGTTGGGTTACTATTTTGTAGAATACCCGGAAGCATCAAATTAATACCATGCAAATAAATTTCCCGTAAATCCAAGAGTACCGGGTATTTCCGGAGAAAATGATCCAAGTCTTCATCATCATCTTTGCAAAGGGGACAAACATACCGCCTATCAGGACCAACTATCATTTTATTTTTGTCGAACGTTTTTTGCCTGTTCTGGATTGGAAGACAATTCGCCCTAAGCTGAATCCAACGACGTAGAATCATAGCCGGTAAATTAAATTTAAAATAAACTTCCTTTCCAAAACTAGGTTTTGCCTGATTATAATGTTGTAGGGTTGTAGAATCTAAAACCAGCCCTTGCCAATACTGAATTTCCTGACTCTCTAATATAAATCGTACCTGGCTTTCTAAATTTGTTGGTACATCACTAGAGCAAAGACCATTATTCCATAAATAAGACATTCCTACTTTTTATAGTAATGATTTAATTTTGGATGGCCACGAGGTTTTTAAACCACATTTCAACATCTATTCATATGCTACTCTTACTAGTCTATTTTCATTACTCTTAGTTAACTTCAACCAGAATCTAAGCATTAAAATATACCTACGTAGCTTTAAAGAAAACTGGCCCATATCACCTTTCAGAATCTGTGAATGAGTTGTCTGATGTAGACCAAACACTCTTTGATAATACTGGAGCTGAAGGGATTCCAGTTGCAGCACCGTTTCTCCACCCCATGTCTCTGCTCCATATTCTATCACGGGTAAAATTTTTGTGTCAAATATTCTTTTATGCATTTTTAAGTTTTTAATCCCCATTATCGTCGGGTTTCTAAATATTGCTAACATGGCCACCCTACCTCTCTTAATTATTTCATCAACATGACTCCTAAGGCTTCTATTTTCCGATAAGATAAAGCCTAAATTTTTTATTCTTTTACTTAGAAGTAGTTCCTTATTATTAAATTTAAATGTATATTTTTCGTCGCCCCCCAACCCTCCTTTTTTAAAAAATAACAACGTCGCTCTTTTCAGTATTCAGCCTTAATTTTTTTATCTGCAAATATTCTTCTATGAGATTCAATAGAATCTGTAGATCTTGCAGTTTATTAGCCACCAAAGCAATATCATCTGCAAATAATAAGAGAGATAGTTTTTGAGTCCCTAGGCTAACTTTCGGAGCCCATCTATTCTCTAGAAAGTTAACAACATCATTAATAAAAATATTAAACAACTTAGGTGAAAGGGTGCTGCCCTGTTTTACTCCCCGCTTAATATCAAAAAGCTTCGAAAACCTATTACCAACTTGAATCATTCCACTCACACAGGTATACATGCTCACTATCAATCAAATAAATGAATGGCTAAGGCCAATATTTAGCACGGCATCATTCAAAATATTTATGATTCAATCATGGTTTACCTTATTTTTACTGGCAAAAAAATTTTGTATAGCAAAACAAGTAGTTTTTTTTTATTCTGGGTACGACCCTCTGCAATAAAATATGCTCTAACCTCAGCAATCCATCCAACCTCCGCACGAGAGTCGTGAAGTGCCCCTTCTGTGTTCGCAATAATTTCACTATAAGGTATTTTCGAGGGGGCTATTGAAAATTTCAGTCCTTTCGATAGAAGTTTATTTTATTCTTTTTTAAGGGGGATGGAGCTGAGATTTATCACAGGAGGTCCAAGAGATACTTTTTGGACAAAAGATGGATTGTAGCCAATTTTTCCGATTTTAAACGGTGGAATTATAGAGGTATTTTTTTAGACAAAAATTTAGGCTTTCAACGGGTACCCTTCTTTCACCAATTGAGGCTGATATCCTTATGGAAAAGCTTGATGAAAAGGCCATTTTTGCAAAGTTTCAAAATTTTCAAATTTCCAAATTTTCAGGCTTGAGCGAGGAATGTTATGCTGTTATGCACACTTTCTTACGCTGATTTTTGTCAAATTAATACTATTTCTAAAAATTCTTTTCAGAATGATATTAGGATTTCTAGACAGACTTTTGAGAAATTCAGCCGTTTAAAATTGGAAAAAATGTCTAATAATCCACCTTTTGTCCCAAAAGTATCTCCTGGTCCTCCTGTGACAAATCTCAGCTCCATCCCCCTTACAACAGAGTAAAATCTGGTTCTATCGAAAGGACTGAAATTTTAAATAGCCCCACTCGAAAATAACTTATAGTGAAATTATTGCGAACACAGAAGGGGCACTTCATGACTCTCGTGCGGAGGTGTGAAAGATTACTGAGGTTAGAGCACCATTTTATTGAAACCTTGTTGGATTCACCTTCTGTTCCTAATTAAAATTTAAAAAAAAAATAGTAAAAATGAACAATTAGTCTTCCGTTCACTACATAAAGATCATTCCAGGATTATTACTAAAGTCGGTAAAGGCAATACTGTTTTTTTATTGGGTTCAGATGATTACGACAAAAAAGTCAGTGAAATTTTAAATAATTCTAACACATATGAACAATTAGCTACCGATCCCACAGAAAAATTTGTCAAGGAAGTCCAAAAAGAGCTTTCTTATCTAAAAGAAAAATGTGAAACCACAGATCAACTGTACAAGAGGTTTTACCCACGTGGGTGCACGTCTCCTCGTTTTTATGGTATTCCTAGAATTTAAAAGCCTGGTAATCCAGTTTGACCAATTGTTTCCTTATTTAATTCTCCTACAGCAAAAATTGTTATCAGTCGCTTTTCGCTCACTAATTCAGGCTCATAAATCAAATATTGAAAATTCGGTTGATTTCGTTTCCAAGTTAAAGCAAGTCTCTGTTAAACCAAATACAAGAATGGGCAGTTTTGATGCGGATTCAATGTATACCAATTGTGATCCTCAAAAGGCCGAAAGGATTTTGGAGGATAAACTCAGTTCTAACCCATCTATATCAGAAAAATCTACACTTTCGAATCAGACTCTTTTTTTCACTTACAGCCCTTTGTAACAGAACTTCTTTTTACTTCCATTATAGAGGCATTATTTATAGACAGAAATATGGGCTTTCAATGGGTGCCCCCTTTCACCAATTGAGGCTGATATTTTCATGGAAAACCTTAAAGAAAGGCTTTTGAAAAGTTTTTGTAAACCGGAATTTCGGGTTCGTGTTAAAGATGTTATGTCTTATTGGTGGGAGCATGGTGACGAATCTCTGGAGTCTTTCCTTCACTTGCTTAACTCCTTGGATCCAAAACTTAAATTTACTCAGGAATTAGAGGTAGAAAGGCATCTTCCTTTCTTAGATATCCTGGTTCATCGAAATGATTCATATTTCGAGTTTGGAGTCTATAGAAAACCCACACATAGTGACCGTTACTTAAATTATTCCTCTAATCATTCTGCTGCTGTGAAAAGAGGTCACTTCTCTAGTTGAGAGAGCTTTACAAGTTTGTTGCCCCCGTTTCCTGGATTCAGATCTTGACCACCTTAGAGATATTTTATTTGGGAATGGTTGTCCAATTCGATTAATAAATTCTGTAATTGCAAAACTTATTAAAAATTATAAGATAGTGACCCAGTAAACGCAAACGAAAGGGAAAATTCAGTTTATCTTGGTCTCCCGTATGTGAAAGGGGTTTCAGACTAAATTTACAAAAATCTAAAGCAAAATAATATTTTCACTTACTATAGACCCAGAAAAACTATCTGTTCCCAAATCTACCAGGGTAAAGACCCTATCTCGATAGGGGAAAACTCCGGTGTGCAGATAATTCCTTGCTATTGTGGTCTATAGAACATCGAAAATACTGATCAACGACTTACAGACAGATTGACTCAGCACTTTACTTCAATTAATAGCACCCTTAAAAACTGAAAAAAAGACAGAAAATTTTGATCTGCCCTCTCAGAACACATATTTAATAATCCAGACTATACTGTTTTATTTAACCAAGCTAGCCTAATTTCACATGACAAAGGTATTGTCCAGTACTACAGAGAAGCTGTCGAAATTTATAAATACAAACATTTAGGTCTAACTTTGAACAGAGGTTCAGGTGATTTAAGAATGAATGAGTCTTATTTTGGTTTTCTCAAAAGAGAAGCTGATACTTTAGTAATCCCTGAAATAAATGTTGAACCACTTTCCAAATCACATAATCAAATACATAATCAGCCCCTTAGGTCTCAAAGGGTATCCACAAGAAGTACAATGGCTAAAATCAGAAATCAGGTGACCTAGTTCTCCAATTTATTCAATTGCTGCTTCGTTTGTTTGAGTGAATGGAAACAAAATTCTTTTATTTCTCAGTTGTTCGTTAGTATCCGTCGTTGACAGTTACATTTTTATTGAGCAATTTTTATTTTTATGCAAATCACGGATATTGGCGAATAACTAACTTTATTCTTTGTTAGGTATTTTATTTAAGTCTTTTAATTTTAGCCTTTTATTTAATTTTTTTGGTGTTTTTTTTTCATTAGTTTTTGTTGTACTTTCCAGACTTTTTTTGTGTTTTTTCTTTTCTCTTGATCTTATTAGTTTTTTCACGCTGTAGAAGAGAGGCGGTTGTTCTCTCAAAATATTCGCTTTCAGTGTTTTCTTCAGTATTTTCATTTGGCCTTTATTAACTCCATTTTTGATTGGGACTGGGAATCATGGGAAAATTCTGATACAATTGTAAAAATATAATTTAAAAGGTTCACTTTGAAAAATGTGTGTTAATTCCTTGTCCAAAAAGTATTAAATTTAGCTTTGTAAATTCAGTCTAAAAGAGATCATAATTATTAAATTTTGACTCATTTGCAAATTGGATAAACAATAGGAAGTAAGAAAACTTGGTGGATAAAACAATAAATGGGAAAATTCTGATAAAATTGTAAAAATGAAATTTAAAAGTCATTAAAAGGAATGAAGTCATCCTCAAAGACATAGTTATTAGATTTTTCGACTAAGTTGAAAAAATGACTATCACGAAATTTTGATCAAGTCAACTTTTAGGAAAGAATGGGCGTGGGAGGGGGCTAGCTGCCCTCTATATGTTTAGTCATTTAAAAGGCACTAGACCTTCTGAATTTTGGTCAAATGAGTCCTTTCCCGATAATCTACGATCACTGGTTTGATTTGATCACCCCTGGAAAAACACAACAACAAATAAACAAGCATCCGTGATCTTTCTTCTGGCAGAAAATGCGAAATTCCACATTTTGTAGAACTGGCTTGCAATAATGCGTCTTAAAATCAACCTAATTAATTAAAACATACTTTTTAAAAAGGAACCAAAGGTCTATACTCCCTCTTTTTCCCTTTGAAACTCCAAAAAAATCAGAGTAATCAATTTGAAATTGGCAAAACAGCATAGTAAAATAGTCCAATAGAAATAATCATTAGAATGTCTAACCAAGTCCATTTTTTCGTAAAAAGTTACGAATTTTATTCGTAACGAATAAAAAAAAAAGAAAAAAAAAATCAGTGCAATAGATACATACAAAAGAAGACAGAATAAGACGAAGAGCGAAAGCACCAGACAAATTGCTTTCTCGCAGTTAAGCAATAAGTGTGAGTTATTTTCGCTTGTTCAGCTTTTGCAATTCACGCGTGTAAGTTAAGCATTTTATTTATCGAACGTACGTTTGGAGGCACTACTAGTTTTAAATGTAAGCACTATTAATATTCTAACAAAATCTTATTTCAAAATTTGGACAGGACAGCCATAAAACTTTTTAGTAAATAGGGGCTGACACCAAAATCATTTCATAGTTTATAAAAAGTATTTTTAGTCATTCCTCCTCCTTCCAGACCATAGTCCCCGTGAAAAAAATCCCCTCCCCCTCCCGTGGAGTAAATAGAAAAATAGAAAATGATGGAGTTCTAATAAAAAAAAATACAATATGATGTAAATATGAAGTAAAGAACGATGTTGGCGCAATGTATTATTTATTTATTTTATCTTTCTTTTTTGGTTTTAGATTAGGGCACTTCGTATAGAAGGAGCTGTCATAAAAACTTGAAAAAAGGGCTCATTCGGTTGTAAATTTAGAGGGCTAGTGGTGTTTTTGATACTCAAAAGTGATTGAAAGGCAAATTACCCCCCCATGCCGATCACCTCCCTAAGCACTTCTGAGATCGTTCAACGCAGTTGAAAGGTCCGGAAATTATGTCTTTAAGAATAACCACCCCCCAAAGCCCTCAGGACAAAGGTTAAAAGCTATGGCCAGAAGACATATGAGGCTTATGGAAAGTTTGGTTGTATAAACTTTAAAGGGGGCTCATTGGATTGGTAATATGAAGTTCTAGTGCCCTTTTTAAGAGTCAAAGTAATAGGAGCCCCCCCACACACATCGTATTTTCCCAAAATGCATCTAATGAGCATTTTGAGACATCCATTTTATTCAAAGTTTTCCAAATATAATATAACAATGCTTTTGGGGTTGAAACAAACACCCAAATCCTAGGGGTAAGGGTTGTAAGTTTTGCGCAGAAGCATTTAAGGTTTTCATGAAAGGTATGGGTGTTTAACTTTAGAGGAGGCTCATTTGGTTGAAAATTAGAAGTTCTAGTTCCCTTTTAAGGGTCAAAAGTGATGGAAGACGACTAGCCCCTACCCCTGACTAACCCTCTTTGTACCAAAGCATCTGATTGAAATTGTAGGCGTTTTGTTCAAAATAGTCCAAAATACCTATAACAATGCCTCTTAGGCTGACCCAGCTTTCCAGTCCCTTGAGAATTGGATCTTAAATTATGCCCTGTGCATATAAGGTTTTATGGAATGGGCGGTTTTATAAAATTCAAATGGGGGTTGGAAGTTATATTTCCCATTTTAAGAGTAAAAACTGAATTAATAGCAACCAGTCCCCTTTTTCCACGCCAATAGTTTCCCCAAACACCTTCAACCAATATATACTTCGGAGGGGACTCCTTTTATTCAATATAGCCCATAGCCCATATAACAAGGCTTTTGGACTGATATAAACTACTAGAGTCTTGGGGTGAGTGTTTTATGTTATACCCCTGGGGAATTTAGGGTTCGAATGGAAGGGATGGTTATATAAACTTTAGAGGTGGCTCATTAGGTTGAAATTGGAAGTTTTAGTTGCTTTTTAAGAGTCAAAAGTGATTGATTTCAATTAAACATCCTCCAACTACTCTTCTTTTCACCAAACGCAAATATCACTATAACGGCTTAAATGTTTAAGTCTTTCAGGGTAAGTTGTGGCGGATCTTGAACTCGCCTTTTTTTTAATTTAATCTTAAAGCAACATTTGGTTTTAAGATTTGTTTTTTAAGTATAAAGAGCAAATTGCATTAGTGTGCGGGGTCTACACAATAGCCCTAAGGATATAGCTACAAGACCGTTCTGCTATGCTTAACATAATGGCTGTCTTAAAATTTTGATTGAAAATGCTTGGAAATTATGAGCTAAAGAATAGGGGTGATTGCACTTCAAACAGTTTTGAATCTTAAAACGGGTACTAAAACTTTGAATTTCCAATCAAATTATTTCCTTTGAAATATAAATGATATTACTAGCGATGATACAGCAGCGTTGTCTATGATATTGCTTGTATTACCTTTTAATACTTACATGTGTATAGTTTATTTCCTTTAATTGCAACTCCCCCAAAACGTTTCAACCCAATGCCCTTAACGTCATTAGTTAACGTCACGAACGCACCCCTCCAAAAGATTTAGGGAAGTTTTGAGTTCCCACTCTTTGTCCCCGGGCTGCAATGCCTTGCTGGTAGCTCAGAATAGGTTAGAACAGTTAGAAAAATCGTTTTTGAATTTGGAAGAAATTTTTGATCGATTAATAGGTAATGAAAAAGATTACTCTTTGTTTAGTAGTAGTAAGTTTCCTCGAACTAAATATACTCAAATAATAAATATGGCCAAGGATGTTCCAAATCTCAGCTCGGGGTAATTCAACTGAACTGTCAAGGATTATGTTTGTCACTGACAGATGTAATGACTATGTGTCGGCAAGTACAGCCTGACGCTCTTCGACTTTGCGAAACATTCCTGACGAGACAGAATGATAGCCTGTTAGATATCCCCGGGTACACATCGAATTTATACATAGAAAAGATACGAGACGAGGCGGATTGTCAATCTACACAAAGAGTGAATACCCAGTTTATATAAATAACCAACTAACTCGGAACATGGAGGGTGTATTTGAATCACTTTTCCTTGAGATGTCGCTTCTTTCACGAAGAAAAGTAATAATTGGAGAAATTTACCGATCCCCATCAGGCTCTGTTTCTTCTTTTATGGATATTTTATCGGACACACTCCGGCTGCTGGAGAAACAGAATCATGATGTGGTTTTTGTGGGCGATTTCAATATCAACCTGGCCCATCCCCTTACAAGTAACGCCAAAGACGTCCTCACGCTCACGTCTGGGTCTACCCTCTATTCGTCAATCACTATCCCGACAAGAGTTACAGAAAATACTCATTCTCTAATAGACAATATTTTCTCGACTTTATCTCCACTCTCAGCTTCAGTCATCGTCAGTGATATGCCGGATCATTTCCCCCTGTTCATCATCTTTGAGACATCACAAGTAGCAAGATCATTTTCGAGAATAAGAGGAGACTTACCGATTATTGACCTACGTGAAGAAAATTTAAGGTCATTAAATGATGAATTGGAGAAAATTACATGGGAAAGTGTTCTGGAAAAGAAGATTTGAGCAAAGGTTTCAAAGTATTCTGTAATACGTTTACAACTTTATACAAAGCACATTGTTTTAAAGAAAAAGCAGCTAAACATGGGAGAAAAAAAAACAATATCCGTGGGTTACTGAGAGTTTATTCGGATGTATTAATAAGAAGAACAAGCTTTGGGCTGAATACCGTAACCGACTAAGTATAGCTGGCCCAGAAATCTATGTATCTTATAAGAAGTGCCTCCAACCAATTCTCAGAAAGGCCAAAAGAGAATATTTTAATACAAAACTAGCTGAAAGTGGTATGGATGGAAGGAAAGTTTGGAAGACAATTAATTCATTGTTGCGACTCAACGACCAAAAACCTGAACTACCCTCCAAAATTACTGTTGATGGGAAAACCTTTACTGAGCAAACCAAAGTTGCGAAAGCACTTTGCACTTTCTTCGCCAGCATTGGAGAGAAAACGGCGAACACAGTATCATCCCAAGCAGGATCCTACAAGGATTTTCTAGGTCCAGTGTGTGTTAAGTCAATAGAAGTCATTCCCATAACTTCCCTCGACGTCTCAATGATTGTCAAAAACTTGAAAGGCACATCTGCGTTCGGATTCGACCGCGTTCACACGAAAGTGTTGAAAACAGTGTTACTGTCTGTATTACAACAGTTAACTCATTTGATAAACCTCTCATTGTGGAAGGGGGTATTCCCATCACTCCTCAAGAAAGCACGAATAGTAATATAGTAATAAAAGTGGCCCTCAAGATGACCCATCTAACTTTCAACCCATCTCAATCCTCTCGGTATTTTCCAAAGTCTTCGAAAAACCTATGAAAAATCAACTTTACTCTTTTCTCGAAACAAAGGGATTCCTCAACCAAGTCAATTTGGATTCAGACCAGGGCATTCAACTGAAGATGTGCCGACGTCACTGAGCTTATTTATCAACAAAGCTCTTGACCTGGGACTTTTGTCAGCTGCTATTTTATTTAATATCAAAAAAGCATTCGACAATATGGATCATGGAATTCTACTTGGTAAACTAGAACAAATCAGTGTTAGAGGAGAGGCACTGAAATGGTTTCAGTCCTACCTTAGCAATCGATGCATGATCACGGGAGAAGATCCGTTAAACAATATCGTGGCAAATTTCGGTGTGCCACAGGGATCGACCCTAGGTCCACTGTTATTTCTGATTCATGTGAATGACCTAAGTCGTGTTCTGAACCCAAATTTTAGGACCTCATGGTACTGCAAACGCTGCTGTGGTGAAGACACTTCAAATAATGACAACGATTTTTGTGAGGTGCTGGCATTCGCCGACGATACTACAATGGCCTCCTGTGACTCTGGCATGACGTCACTCCAGAGAAAACTATATATTGTCTTAGAAGAAACTTACGTCTGGACGGATGCAATTCGATTTGTAATAAACGTCGACAAATCGTCTGTGCTATTCTTTTCAAGGATTGGAACTATTAATCCAGAAATAACTGGAAGTACAACTTCTAGAGGAACGATCAGGCGGCCAGAAACGAGTTTTTCGAGGTATCTAGGTGTACTCCTGGACGAAAACCTCTCCTTTCTAAAACACATCCAGGCTGTGGAGCTGAAACTATCTCGCAATCTTGGCATCATCAAGAAACTGAAGCACGTATTTCCTCAAAAAACCCTTGGTCAACTTTACGACGGACTTCTGAAACCTCACCTGCAGTATTGTGCTATAATTTGGCAGTCAACCTTCAAATCACACCTGAAGAGACTTGACTCAATCCACAAGCGTGCATTGATAATTATTGGAAATGTAGACGACTATCTGTCCCGTGGTTCCCTTTACCGTCTGCCGTGATCACTTTTTGTTTTTAGATTATAACGCATATGAGGGGTTCTAAAAATACTTTAGCATAAAGAGCGAGGTATTTAGGAGTATATAAATACCTCGCTCTTTATGCTAAAGTATTTTTAGTAATTTCAAATATTTATTCTACGGCCTTTCTGATTCAGGGGTCATTCTTAAGGAATTGGGACAAAAATTACGACTTAGTGTAAAGAGCGAGGCATTAACAAGGGTACAAACCCCTCCGTATACATAATAAAAATATAAGAATATAAAAGGTTGTCAAGTAAGTTAATTCTTAAGTTACTTGTACTTTTTACTAATAAAAACGTTCGTTAAAAATTAAAAGTTCTAGTTGCCTTTTTAAGTAACCAAAAAATTGCCTGGCAACTAGACCTCCTACCCCATCTCTTATTTCTCAAAATCGTCTTATCAAAACTAAAAAAAAGCCATTTAGCCAAAAAAGGAATTAATATGCAAATTTTATTTTAATAATTTATGTGTGGAGAGTCAAAATCAAACATGCATTAATTCAAAAACGTTCTGAAATTATATAAAAAAAAACTTGTTTTTTTAACTAAAAGTAAGGAGCGACATTAAAACTTAAAACGAACAGAAATTACTTCGTATATGAAATGGGTTGTCCCCTCCACAATCCCTCGCTCTTTACGCTAAAGTTTGACTTTTTGCCATAATTCTCCTTTTTAAAACAAGTAAAATTATAGATAATTTGAAATTAGAAAGGTACTAGAGATTCATCCCGTTTATTTAATTGGTCTGTTTTAATTTTTTCTTTCGAAGGATCAATTAGAAAACGTTGAAGCATTTTCCTTAAGCCCTTTGTCAAGTCAATGTAGACAGGAACTTGTGTTGAAGCCAAGAATTACGTAAATAATCAGAAAGGTTTGCCTCACAGAAGCTCATAACAACAACTACACGAAGTCGAAGGGGTTGTACCTGCAGTAGATGAATAGATTTCAACATACACCCCAATACTTTACCAGTCTTTTCAAAAAGGCTGGCACATTGTGAGAAGCTTGGACAGATTTTGGGTCACTTTGCCTACATAAAAAGAATTCATGAAATGTCTGAAAACGGCAACCGCATTGACTAGCTGTAGAGAATAACGGTAGCATAGAGACTTGAGTGGGTAATGGGACATCCAGCATATGCTCACGTTAATCTTTTGAAGCAAAAAGTGACGGATGTTTCGTATTACACAAGCAATCAGCACCAAAAGTCTAGCTTTTCAAGGTAGCAGAGGGACTGCAAAGATACACAAATACTTATTGACTTTGTAAAGCAGTCGTCTCTGTTAGAGAGTAATCCGCTATCGCTTCAAAGACTTGTTACCGGCATGAATGCTTCAGAAAACGTGGACGCCAACCAAGCAGCGGAAGTTGGAGAGAAGATTCTTGACAGAATAGTAGGGAAATCTGGTGCCCCTTGGGGCATCTAAACCATTGCCAAAAATATTGGGACTGAGACATACAAACTGCTTTGTCTTGCTCATGCAATTCTTGGCTGAGACACAACTTTCCATCTGGTTAGACTTGGCAGAGAAATTGTGCTTAAATGGCTGAGCGACAACGAACAGTTTAGGAAAAAAGCTACAAACTTTTTTTTTCAAAATTGATGCTTCAAAAAATTAGATTAAAGCAGCAGGAGAGGCTGCACTTTTGGGAAAATCTGCACGGTGGGAATTCTGAGAGGCTGCACGGTGGAGAATCTTCTGAAAATCCCGAAAATTACCGACACTAATTCTTTCAGCAGAATGTAGCGACATCTTCAACTTTCGTCCATCCCAAGGATCTACCTTCTACTTCAGCAGAAGTGAAATTTCACTGTTTCTGAACCTATTCAAGTACAAGATTCAGAGTACTGTCCATGATCCTGAGAATTAGGAATGGTAAATCCAGAACGGCATGGTGTACTCTATCCTGACGGATTTTCTAGCGTCACTAAAGAGAACTTTAACCGTCGTGAGATGTGGCTGGGATGTTGAGATATATAACCGGTGTAGCTGTCATTGAAATACCACTGAATGCACAATTGCTTGAACATTTTGCAAAGGAAATAATTGCTCTAATGCTAAGGTCCTAATTGAAGATAAAGGAGACATATGATTAATTAAATAGATGTGATGAATCTGTAATCCTTTTGCAATTTCAAATCACCTGCGATTTCGGTCCATATTAAAATCAATGACTTACTTAGTTGTAAGAAGTTGCTTGTTGGATTCTTAGAATTTGGAGTGGCCACGTTTAGGGTGGAGGGGAAGGTAAATTTTTGTCGACACGGCTTCTTTTCTGCATTAGAAGTCCAATTTTCTTCTGTATGGATTCACCTACGCAGGATATTGTTCTCAGACCTACATCGATTTTGATGTATGAGAGGGAGAGGGGACTAAACTCTAACGTTCAAAACAAAATTAAAGGGTAATAATTGCGATCTACGCACCAGATTTACTTAATATCGATTTTCTTTTAGTGCAAATTAAGTTGCTTTAAAAAAATATCATTGTAGAAGATAAGACAAAGAGCGAACAACTTTGCAACTTCTGATTTTAGACAATTTTTTGTTGTAGAAAAAAAATTCAGGTTTGAATGGTGCCAAATCAAAAATTTTGCAATTTGTTTAAGGGTAAATCTAGAATTGACTGTACTACAATTATTTCAATGAGAATTTATTCTTAAAAAAAAAAACTTGCAGGCTAGTAAAGGACTAACCGCTGCAAAAAGTAACCCAAAAACTAGCCTGAAACTCCCTAAAAATGGCGTCAAATTAAAACAGGAAAAAAAACAGTTACATAAAAAATTAAAATATTCCATGTATAAGGAACATTCCATATATAAGGGAAGCTGCCCGATCCTGGGGCCCAGCTTTTTCCACTACACCAAACAAGAATGGAATCCTCCTTGGGCACCTTGCCACCCTTTCATGAACCCAATTACAAGATTCAATGGTAATAAAAATTTTATAAGAAAAGTAATACAAAATTATGGCTAAAGCTCCTGCTAGGAGCTAAATCAAAGGACTAAATGGTTATTATCTTTTATAGTGATCCCACTCAAGAAGTGAACTCAGGTGAATTCTAATGGAATATACCTAAGTATGATCAAAGTATAATACTTTAGGAACAAATCTGGACTATATATATGGACATTATGGGGGATGGGGTAAAGGATAGTGAATCTGCATGAAAAATGTTTTATGCACAATTTTTCTGCATATTATGAAGTAAGAATTGTTTTCTTACTTCACATTGTCCAAATTTTTCACACACCCCCCTTCCACACCTTATTGCAGAAATATATAGCCCAAATTGTATATTTCCCATGTATTCTGTAACTTAACTTGGTCTTTTCCCACGATAAGGTGAAAGAAACTAGCGAAAGAAACCGGTTCTATGGTGCGTAAATGGATGAAGAACTTGAGTGGGGTCGCTATGACAGATAAGTACCAAATATATTTAAACTGAGAACCTAAATTTGAGGCCCGATCCTTTGGGGGGCCGTCTTCTCTTCGCAGCCGTACACTTAGTATAATATTAATTGAATCGATTGAGCTGAATCATTGCAAAATAATGAGTAACTCAGCGCCCTTTCCAGAGCTAATATACGAGGTTTTATAGCCCTATAATATTTGACTATTAATTGTTTCGATATATATCTACTATCGGTCAACATCAATTCGTGCAGCTAAATTACTAGCATCAATTTATGTTGGATCGATCCTTTTTCCCTGTGGCGGAAGCCATTTTAACAGGTCTACTTATAGCATAACGTCTTTTGATGTACCATGGCCCTTCCATTGCATAAGAATATATATATCAACTACCCTTTCATGAACTAAATAACGAGGGTTGATAACCCTATGTTATTTGACTGTTAAATCTGGCGTTGCGTATATACACCACCAAGGTTACATCAATTTGGGTAGCAAATGCTGCTTGAGTAGTTACATACTTTCTCTTAGTTACGTCTTTAGCGAGGACGTTTTCAGATCAGTAAATTTGGATGGTAGTTTAGTTACACGATACATAAAACTGGATATTAAAAAGTTAACATATGTTATAGCCATTTAACCTATTTGAAACAAAAATGGTAAGGAAAATTCTTTTTTTAATCTGCATGTTTTTTGTTTAATTGCAGATCATTATATATTAACATATTATTCATATAGGCTAGCTAAGAAACAAACTTACTATAAGCAGCATTGCATCCTGAATCCAAATATAACATTCATTTGCGTTGGTAATGTGCAAATATATACCCTGAATTAGTATATATAAGGATGATACTAAAGGTAATTTCCGACATAAATGAGTGTTATATTTAAACTCAGGATGCAATGCTGACTATAGTGGTAAGTCTGTTCCTTAACTATCTGAATAATCTGCCCCACAAACAAAAATATTAAATCTTTATAATTTTCTTGACAATTTCTGTTGCTAGGTCTTCTTTTTGAAAATACAACTCCTACTATTTCTGTGGAATTTAAGCCATATCAAGTCTTTTTCCTAAATCTAAGAAATAGATATAAGAAACTTGAACAGCTTATCAGGGTTGGGTCTTTGGTAAATGTTCACTTTCGTTCCAAGTGCTCTAAAGTGTGTACTACTGCATATAGCAAGATTCTGACGATCAGTTATTGTTTCCATATCATTACTAGAGAAGTGCGTCCATTTCTGGTTGACCCTCCTCCTCCATGGGGCAAACTAAAAATGCATAAAGTGGGCCTGCTTAGAGGTAACACTACCTATAGAGCGAAGCGTAATAGTCCACGAGCCCTGCAGGCAGCGGGGTAAGGTCTGTATTCTATATTTATTCAACAAAGAGTGATAAAACTAAAAAAATTTTTTAGGTTTATTAAATAAATATAGACCTCGCCCCGCTGCCCGCGGGGCTCTTGGACTAATGTGCTTCGCTCTATAGGTAATATTACCTGTAAGCAAGCCAATTTTACGCATTTTTAGTTTGTTCCATGGAGGAGGAGGGTCAACCAGAAATAGATGCACTTCTAGAATTAGCATTTCTAAGTACTCTAAACTGGAAATTATGCTGCTTCGCATCTTACTTTCCAGTTTAGAGCACTTGGAACGAAAGTAAATATTTACCGGGGCTTTTTTTTCAGAGAAAGTACAGTTGATTATCCGGATAATTTTTTCGATTATATGTGGCTTGGAACGCAAATGAAGGATTGCGAATAAAAATTTCATTGATATAATGAAAATAAATGTTATTTTCATAATTTCCTTTATTTCCAAGTGGCACTTTCTGAGTTGCTTCAATCTCCTGCCCCATTTCGTAGGAATTGAGAAAAGTTTTTCATTCATATTTTTGTTCCCGTATTTTTCCCTTTTTGTCGTCTTGAAAAGAGCCGAAGAGTGTCTTCGTGCTTGTGTTCAAGTGCTCATTTCTTCCTGGGCTCTTGCATTTTCTGTGTTGTTTTTTTTTTCCTGTATTCTATGAATTATTTTTAAAATTTCTCTTTCCGTTGCTCCTTCCTTTCTTTTTTATTAATTCCTAAATTACTGCACAAGGTATTCCCCATTTTCTGATTTTCCGCTAGTCGTTTCCGTGGATGCATCACGGGTTTTTTCAAGTAATTGTCCAATATTCTTCTGAAGGAGTGAACAAAAGAACTTGAAAGGAAAACATCCCCAGGAAAACCGTTCTAAATCGAAGTGCAGCGTCGAACAAAGCTGCTCTTCAAGTAGCCTACTCTGTTTTAGCGTAGAGGGACATAGAAATACGAATAGGCTGTTAGAAAACGATGATTTTCAAATGGGAGGCAATAGAAACTTGTGAAAATAAGTTTCAAGCGTCTCGGATGAATTTGGCCTCGGTGGGATAGTTCAAGGGGCTACTACCTTCTTTTCTTCCCCCATACTGAAAACTGATTGAGTCTACGAGTTGATGCCCTAGATATCCTATTTACGGATAATCAATCGGGGAGAAGGAAAACTAAAATGTCAGAATATGTTTGTTCTAAAACCCTTGGTCGTTTGTTATAACACAGTCAAGTCCGTGGGTGAGAGGCTAAATCTTTATTATAACTTATTGTGCACTGTACGCTTGCTGTGCACTTATTATTAGTTTTTGATTCATTTGAGGGTAGAAGAAATCATTGTCAGGTTAAAATCAAAATGAAAAATGAATTGTTTATATAACAATTGAAAATAATCATGTAGCACATTGACGTAGTTACTAAATAATTTGTGTATAGTACATAATTGTGGAAAGCAACAAATGGCTTTATAGTACTAAGTAGGTTCAATAGTATTATTAAATGAAAAAACTAATTTTTTAACTGTAAGTAAGGAGCGACATTAAAACTTAAAACGAACAGAAATTACTCCGTATATGAAATGGGTTATCCCCTCTTCAACGTCTCGCTCTTTACGCTAAAGTTTGACTCTTTGTCACAATTCTACTTTTTAAAACAATTAAAAGCTTTAGCGTTAAGAGCGAGGCGTTGAAGAGGGGACAACCCATTTCATATACGGAGTAATTTCTGTTGGTTTTAAGTTGTAATGTCGCTCCTTACTTACAGTTTAAAAAAACTAGTTTTTTTCATTTAATAATACTATTGAACCTACTTAGTACTATAAAGCCATTTGTTGCTTTCCACAATTATGTACTATACACTGGTGAGTAAACACTGGTTAAAGTTTGTAACTTGCAGCCCCTCCCCCAGGGACTGTGGGGGAGTAAGTCATTCCCAAAGACATAGTTATTATGGTTTTTGACTATGTGGAGCAAAATGGCTATCTCAAAATTTTGATCCGTTGACTTTGGAGAAAAAATGAGCGTGGGAGGAGGCCTAAGTGCCCTCTAATTTTTTTGGTCGCTTAAAAATGGCACTAGAACTTTTCATTTCCGTTAGAATGAGCCCTCTTGCGACATTCTAGGACCACTTGGTCGATACGATGACCCCTGGTAAAAAAAAAAAAATAATAAAAAAAATAAACACGCACCCGTGATTTGTCTTCTGGCAAAAAATACGAAACTCCACATTTTTGTAGATAGGAGCTTGAAATTTTTGCTACAGGGTTCTCTGATACACCGAATGCGATGGTGTGCTTTTCGTTAAGATTCTATGATTTTTACGGGGTATTTTCCCCTATTTTCCAAAATAAAGCAAATTTTCTCAGGAAACTTATCTGATGAAACTTATATATTTAAAATCAGCATGAAAATCCGATTCTTTTGATGTATATTTTAGCATCAAAATTCCGTTTTTTAGAGTTTCATCTACTTTGAGCTGGGTCGCTCCTTACTACAGTTTGTTACCACGAACTGTTTGATATTGCAACTTCTTTGAAAGTTCTGTTGTTTTGGGCTATATTAAGTTCATCATTTTTATGGAGAGTAATCAAGAACGAAAAAACGCAGCCTAAGCAAAAGGCTAGATATTAGTGACAATTTGTCTACATTTAATATTAGTGACAATTTGTGTACATTTAACATTAGTACCAATTTGTCTACATTTTTCTATATTTAATATTAGTGACTATTTGTATACGTTTAATATTAGTGACAATTTGTCTACATATAATATTAGTGACAACTCGTCTACATTTGTCTACATTTAATGTTAATGACAATTTTTCTACATTTATTATTAGCGACAATTTGTCTACATTCGTCTACATTTAATATTGGTGACAATTGTTCTACATTTGTCTACATTTAATATTAGTGACAATTTGTCTACATTTAATATTAGCGACAATTTGTCTACATTTAATATTGGTGACAATTGTTCTACATTTGTCTACATTTAATATTAGTGACAATTTGTCTACATTTAATATTAGTGACAATTTGTCTACATTTAATTTGTTTCTCGATAAATTTAAGGGTACACTACATGTACACATTTATGGTTTGACTGGCCATAAAGCCACTATAATGTTTTTAAATCCTTCCTCAGATTCCTGACAAATGTGTTGCTCCTGCAATACTTTTGTTGGCGAAACCTCCAAATGAATGCTACAACACTGCATGTTCCCTAAGCAGTGTAAATCAAGTTTTTATTTCAATATAAATACAAAAAAGGGGATGTTTTGATAAAAATAGGATACCCCAAAAACAGATGTCTTTTTATATCTAGAATAGGGATGAAAAAATTTAGGGAGTGTATGCCCCACTGCCCATGTCCAAATTGACGCTTATGTCCTATTCCAACCCCTTTCGAAGTCGATTTTCTTATTGAGCCCCTGGTGCAAGACCAAATTGCGCGATGTTTCGCAGCCTGCCATCCATATGACATAACCTAGCGACATAATCTTGTGACATAATCTTAATACTTATTTCATCCCTAAACAGTGGCAAACACCGAAACAAGAAGAACAATTGGAAATTTCTCAAGACAGTGGGAAACAAATTAGAATAAATGTTTTGGTGTTTGTTTTGGAAAGGCAGTGTGGTTGGTCTTCGTCGCTATAAACAGTGGGATCAAACATTTAAAAAGTTGGACTCAAATATTTACAACATCAAACAATATGAGAATAAACGTAACAAAGAAATCTGCATAAAACACAAAAGTAATGAAACATTTGATTTTTATTGTCAATTTAAATGATAAAACGACTGACAATCATTTAGTAATCTGTTTGTAAAATCAGACCGACCTTGCACCAGATCAAGGTAGAATAATTGGTATTTGTAGGTGTGTCGAAATTGGACAAAGTTATTCTGAGTAAAATCACCGTTAGTTGAGGACAAAACGCACACTTATTTTATGTGTTCTTAACTTTAAAAGTTATCGCCTTTACTGTATCCTACAGCATGCAAGTGGGTGAGACGTCAAATCTTATAGCTCTATCAAAGGAAACAACATAAGAAAGAGACAAACAAGATATATTATTGATTTTGATGGGAGTCTGCCAATTATGTGATGGGATAATATCTACGATATTTTTGTTTTATTTATACGTTTCAATATAAAGAGTTTCCGTGTATGTACCCAGTAAAATCAATATGGGGATGAACCCCCTTAGATATTTTGCCCTCTAGGAAACTTCTTTCCTTTTCGAAACCTTTTGAAGGCCAAGGTGAAATATTAATTTTACTAAAAAAAATACTCATTGCAAACTGTGTGATTTTTAATTGTCAAAACATAAACAAAAAAAAAAAAAAATCACTTTGAAAAAAGTCTTTTTTTGAAATTTTCATTCGAAAAAAACGAAAGACTAGCCCTCTCCCCTCACCTACATATTTTGAACAACATCACCACCTTATTCCAACAAATCCATGAATTTACGCCACTGTATACGCCGCGTTCGACATTAAAGTAGCTCAAGTCCGAATTCTAGGCGATGTAGCTGCTGACAGGTTTAAAGTCGTATCTGGCGTTTTCAAAGTTCTCAGGCCAATACCAAAAACCATTAGCTAAGCTGTCCTCAGAGGAAGGATACGCGTATAAAATGCGTCGTCAGCACATTTTCACTCATTCTTTTTCGGGTGGATTTCGAAATTCTGGCTTAAAATGTTCAGGTAAAACTTAGATTGTGAGAACATGGCCATCCCCTGCCATCCCCCTTTCTGTGGGTGCCTATATACTCCTAAGCCTGCTCTAAGTCAATTGCATGCAACCAGAATTTCTCAAAAACGGCTATGTGTTAAACAAAAAGAAAAGGCTTAGGTGTTAACTATATAGGATTATAACATTGCATTACCAGTCCAGTAAGTGATAGTGGGCTTAACAGCTCAGTAATGGCTTTGCACAGTAATGGCATTGAACGCTTCTATAATTTTAAATTTTGACCGTCATTTTCTCCCTGGAACACGATATTAAGATCTCTACGGGGTCTTGAAAATTCCTTTAATTTGTCGTCATTGATAAATTCCCGATTCTACCAATGGAAGCTATCAGTAAAAACTAAAATGTACCAATTTTCAGTTTTGGCCTTGTTAATGTAAACGCAAAATGCACCCACTTTGCTCCAAGTTTTTTGAAACGGGCAAAATCGGGACAATGCACCAAATCTGGTAACTCTACGATTATATAAAAAAAATAGAGTGCAAACACTTGCATTTTTGTTTCTCTCGTATCGTCCAGAGAAGACAGTGAAACTTTTTTTTGCAAAGGTATTTTGAAAATACGAGGGAAAACATTACTCATAATAAGCATAAATTCGTTTTTTAATCTTAGAAATAGCTACAAACAAGATTGATAGGGAGATGACAAAAAACAATGACTAGCAAATGAATACCACTGCAGCGTTGTCAACAATTGGTGGTAAATTGTATTGGTTTCCTGGCCAGGATCTTTATAGCAAAATAATTACGTTTTAATCAATATACATTTTACAGTTATTAGAGTGGTCGTAATGAAACTAAAGTGATTTATGTCAATGAGCCAAGAGCTCATATGGCATGAGCTCTAGCAAAATTCTAAGAATCAATAGATCGATTTAAAAGGAAAATCAGAGGCTTAATGCCGGTCGGAATTCAAAATAAGAGCTCAGAGACATGAGTTCCTTCTAAATATTAAATTTAATCAAGATCTAGTCACCTGTTTGTAAGTTAAAAACACTTAAATTTTTCAAATTTTTCTGAATTAACACCCTCGCCCCAAAAAAACTCCCCCGAAAAGAGAATATTCAGTCCGATTGTGTCAATCACGTATCTAGGACTTGTGCTTATTCTCCCCATCAAGTTTCATCCCGACCTCTCCACTCTAAGCATTTTCCAAGATTTCCCGTTTTCCCCTCCAACTCCCTACAATATCGCCGGATAAGGTCGGGATTTAAAATAAGAGCTCTGAGACACGAGTTCCTTATAAATATCAAATTTCATTAAGATCCGGTCAACCATTCGTAAATCAAAAATACCTCTTTTTCCATTTTGTCCTCTCCCTCCAGCCTCCCAGATGGTCGAATCAGGGAAAAACTGATATCAAGGCAATTTGTGCAGGTTCCTGATACGCCTACCAATTTTCATCGTCCTAGCACGTCCAGAAGCACCGATATCGCCAAAGCACTGGAAATCCCCCAACTTCCCTAAAGAGAGCGGGTCCGGTCCAGTTATGTCAATCACGTATCTAGAACTTGTGCTTATTCTTCCCATCAAGTTTCATCCCGATCTCTTCCCTCTAAGTGTTTTCAGAGATTTCTGGTTTCCAAGATTTCTATTTCCCCCCTCCACCCCCCCCCCTATGTCCTTGGATCCGATTCGAACTGAAAATGGAGCATCTGAGACATAAGATCTTTCTACATATAAAGTTTCATTAAGATCCGATCACCCATTCGTAAAATAAAGATATCTCAATTTTCACGTTTTCCAAGATTTCCGGTTTCCCCCTACAACTCCCCCCTCTGTCACCAGATCTGGTCGGGACTTAAAATAAGAGCTCTGGAGCACACAATCCTTCTAAATATCGAGTTTCATTAAGATCTGATCACTTGTTCGTAAGTTAAATATATCTAATTTTTTCTAATTTTTCCGAATTAACCGTCCCCCCACTCCCCTCCCCAGATTATCGAATCAAGAAAGCGTAGCCCGGTCTCGGAAGTAGAAGGTTTCAGTGCCTAAGTTTAATGTTCTATTGTGGAATTGCCTGGCCAATTTCGGCTATCTTGGCCAAGCTGTGTTGCAAAAACGGTTGCACTGAGAATCCCCTGCTAACCCCATGAGAACCCCCTGCTTATCCCATTACAACTACGTTTAAAAAAGGGTTTTCAACTGAATACATGGAGTGAGGTCAAAACTTAAAACGAACAGAAATTCTTCTGTATATGAAAGGGGATGTCCCCTTCTCAACGTTCCACTCTTTACGCTAAAGTTGACTCTTTGTCACAGTTCTACTATTTAAAAAAATAAAATAGCGTAAAGAGTGAGATGTTGAGGAGGGGACAGCCTCTTTCACATACGGAATAATTTCTGTTTATTTTAAATTTTAATGCTGCTCCTTACTTCCAGTTGAAAAAACTTCTCTTTTATGTATTTTCTCTTTTTTAAATAATGTTTTTAAAATACTGGGCCCCCTTCGTAGAAATTCTCTTCCCTCATGATAAATTTCTCCATAGAAAGATCCTCCCACGTAACCCCGTCCCCCCGACCTACCGCTGAATCTGATGGTGTGATTTCGATTCTATGACTTTAGGGGGATGTTTCGCCCTATTTTCTAAAATAAGGCAAATTTTCTCAGGCTCGTAACTTTGATGGGTAGGATTAAACCTGATGAAATTTGTATATTTAAAATCAGCATAAAAACATCTTTTGATGTAACTGTTGGTATCAAAATTCCGTTTTTTAGAGTTTCAGTTACTATTGAGCCGGGTCGCTCCTTACTACAGTTTATTACCACGAACTGTTTGATATTTGAAATTGAAGCAATCGAAGAACCGTCGAATCTTGAGGACCTGAAGGATGTTGGGCAATGCCCCCCCCCCCGAAAAAAAACTAAGCTTTCATAGGTATAGGTGCAACCTAGTAGAGAGTTCATCAAGCTCCATAGCAACCGGAATTTTATAAAGGTGTTTTGAAAAAATAATATATTTAATGTGAAAAATTACAAATAAAAGCAGTGACGAATTTGTAACTTTTATTTCAGTAAATCCAAATCTTAAATTTTTATTACAAAAACAAACTTAGGAGGATTTCGAAGAAGAGTCTTAAATCTTCTGAAAACAGTGTCAATTCCAAACGATAGCTAAACCATTAAAATCAGCATGATCAAAATCCTGTATAGGTGAATTTCAGTTCCCCACCTTGAATAACAAGGAAAATCGCTGTTTTGCGTGGCAAGCTGTCTCCTTTTCTTCCTTTGTTTCTTACCACGGGTGATTGTAAAGAGTCAGTGGTCGTAAAAATGTTAGAATAGGGTTCGTTCGATTGAAAATCACTCTGAACAGTGTGACTTGTTTGTGTGTTACACTGGCAGCTTCTTGTGGGAAGGGGCGTTGTAAAAACTTGAAAAGCACCCTCGCGATTTAAAGTTGAAAGTTTTAGTCTATATTTAAGAGGGCTTCAAAAACCTCGGAGTCAAAAACCTAGAGTTGAAAGTATTAATTTATTTCCATCCCAGAGCATCATGGACCTAATCTTATCATTTATTATATTTGATTATTTGTGTAAATAATTGCTCTACTGTTGTAAGTATCATGTAAAAAAAAATATAAACAGTCGAATATTCTTAACGTTATCCTCGTCATTTACTAAAACAGCCCGTTTTAAGGCATTGAAGGGTGGTGTCATTTATTTGACTCAGAAAGGAGTACAGCACTTTTAGGGCTCACCCAGGGTGGCACTCATGCTTTCACGTTACTACTCTTGGGTAATTTCATGGGATTTTTTTTCAATTTATCTATCCTAAATTTATCTATCTTAAGGAAATTTATCTAAAATTTCCTAAGAAAATTGAAAAATTTAGTCTTTTGCCACTTCCTTTTTTTGCTTTAAGGCTATTCTCTAATTTATTCAAAATGCAGGTTTAATTTTCAGGCATTATTATCGAAGCCTAATCGTATGTTGCTATAAGAGAAGCGAAAGTTTAACAATATCTTGTAATTAAGACATGGGTAATATAACATATGTCGTCTCGTTCTATTCTGTTATATGCTGGTAACATTGCAATTACAGTAATTTCAAACCTACGTTAGTTTACTGGTTTTGAATATTTTGTAACAATTCATCCTAAAGTAGGCTATCTGTCCTATATATGATAGACTGTATCATAAGGTCGACTCATTTATAATCAAAATATGTAAGTACATTTTTAAAATTTGCAAAAAATTGCAAAAATTGACTTTGTCTTAACTCTCGATTAATAAGACGAATATTTGTAAACGTTTGTTGGTTTTTCTGCTTGAGACGAGCTTGGTATTTATATAGTAGGCAAGCCCATTATCTTTCCTTTTTTTGTAGTGTTATATTTGTATTTATATTTTTTGGTATATTTATAATGATATATTTAAATATTAACATTTACGTATTGCATTCATATTGTACATTTATATTTGCATTTTTTGTATATTTATGTTTGTATTTTATATATTTGTGTCAAATTTTAATAATAGTTTACTGCGGAGAAGGGTGAGGAATATTATTCAAGCTATTTACAAGCTACTCTAACCCCTGTTACAACTTTAAATATGTATGAAAATTGGTAAATTGATGCAGGATCGAGTAGATTTTAAGCTTTGATATTGGGGGGTCAAAAGGAGATTATCAGGGACAATAATTAGTACAATAATAAATTAGTTTACAATGGAGGAGGAGGGATATTATTCAAGCTAATTACAAGCTATTCTGACCTCAATCCTATTAAAACTTCAAATACGTACGAAAATTGGTAAATTGATGTAGGATCAAGTAGATTTTAAACTTTGATATTGGGGGGCCAATTGGAGCTTATCAGGGACAATAATTGGTACAATAATAAATTAGCTTACTATAGAGGAGGAGGAATATTATTCAAGCTATTTACAAGCTATTCTGACCCCAATCCTGTTACAACTTCGAATATGTACCGAAATTAGTCGACTAATATATTATGTTATATTTTGTTTTAACTATTTGTTTGTTTAAATAAATCTGTTTTTGGCTCGTTTATTGCGAAGACATCTATGTCGTTGTTTAAAAATAAAAATAAAAAGAAGCCGTCGAAAATCAACGCACCCAGGCTTGTTTCCGGCTAAAGTTGTCTTAGTTCTGAATTTTGATAGAGGTATTTTCATGGCCCGAAGTTTTTAACAAAATAGCAAATAAAAGAGTAATTAGTATTAGCATCAATTTAGCCACACAATTAAAAAAATAATATATTGTCCCCGATTAGCTCCCCTTTCCCCCTCCCCCACAATACCAAACTTTGAAATCTACTTGATCCTACGGTCCAGTATTCATTTGAAGTTTCAGTTGGCTCCCTATAACGTCAATTTATACCCTTAACTGTACATGAAACATTACAGATACGCTTTTTTTGACAACCTGGATGCACAGCATCCTTTTGCTTAGTTAAACACTCTTTCAACTTTTCCTGGATTTTTGTGTCTTTTGATTGAGTTCAACATTTACCTCAGCTTTCACTGAAAGTTTCAAATCAATAACTTAAGCCACTTCTTAGATGATGAAGGTATCCTGTTTAGAGGATTTAAATGCAATTAGTCTTTTGTTTTCAGTTTAATATCCACCTCATCACAATCTGAAATTTTCAAGTTAATACCCATAGCCGTTCCTAAGATATTGCAGATACGCCCCTTTGGAAACCTAGATACTTCCAGTGATTCTCTAGATTTTGTTGGATAAATTCTCCAAGTTTCAACTTAATACCTTACCTAATCCTGGAATATTGAAGATACGCCCATGTTACAAAACATCGTGTTACATCGTGCATTTTGTTTTGGTTCTACATCTCCCTGAACGTGGCATGGAATTGGAAGATTCAGGTTAATACACTTGCCTGTTCTTGAGATATTACAGCTACACGCTTTGACAACCTATATGCAGGGAGTGGCTTTTTAATTTAGTTCAACGCCTCTACCAACACTCCCTGAAAAATAAACAAGATGTCCATAGCTGTTCCTAGATGCGCTCTTTTAACAAAAACCGCCTTTCCAAAAGCTCAAAACTTATATCTTCAAGCTCTTGAGCTGAGGGGGGCCCAAGGTAAAAGGGAAAACAAAATTTTATCCCCCTCCCAAAAAAAACAGTGAGTAATAAAGGTCAGAAAAGCACTGAATTGTTTCTCTCTGACTAATTCGTGTTGAATACTTGAGAAACTTGGGGGGGGGGAAGCTTGGGGAGGGATTAATTTGATTGAAACCAAATGTTGCAATGCTCTTTTTAAGGGTCAAGTGTGATGTAAGGGCAACTAGCCTCCCTTCTGTACCCCTTCCTGATAGCCTCACGTAACCCCCATGGTATCGGTCCAAGTTTTTGGGTTTGTAATTTTGTTCAGAAACGTCAAAAGGTCTAATAAGTCTACTTCCAAGGTCGGTATCACACTCACCATTCCAGGGTAATGGCTTCAATTTACAAAAATTAACCATAGTTCATAGATAGGTTCAGGAGGTCCTGTTTGGTCGTAGTTGTTTGATAAACTAGGAAGGCTTGGGTTTTGGTTTCTAGACCAAGATTTTCATAGTTTCTCAAAAGTTTACTCTAGATAGGATACGTGTACCGGAGTAAATAAGAACACTGTTTGCACCAGTTTCCCAACTACCTACAACATCTTGGGAATTACTTGGGGGATCCAGTTGAGACTTACAACTATCGCAAAGGATGGCGTTAAGTAGACCTCATTTTTGACTTTTGGAAGGGGATGAAGCAGACTAAAGGCTCTGAGTGTATTCAAAATAGCTCGACATCAAAATAGCATATCTAGACAATCTTCTGACGAGCTTGGTGGAAAGGGTAAGATCGGTAAGACAGGGTAAAGGACTTCAAATTTTGCTTCATAGGAAGGGAGAAAGAGATAAACAATTTATCTAATCAGGTTAGCTTTCTGATAGTGGTAGAATGAGGAGGGAGAAGCTAGTGGATTTCAAGTGTAGTGATTGGGTACACGGAGTGGACAAATGTGTTGTCCCGATTCAAATAAACTCTTTTGTACAATAAGCCCCTATAGAAATTATGGTTTATGCATGCCTTAGTAGCAAATATGATCAAAAAGACTCATACAAAATAGCATACAAGGTTATAAAAATTGCATATCGGCAATATCACTCAAATACTACTACTTCTAATATCAAATCACAACAGCACCAAGCCGCCTAAGGCCAACACAGTTACGCACGCTCCTCCTCCACCCCCAATATGTTCAAAGCCTCTCTCTTTATACCCTCCCAGGAAGTTCCCATTTCCTTTAAATCTTTCTTTATGACATGCTTCCACCCCAGACAGGACTACCTGCTTTCTGTTTAGCCATGGACGGTTGGCCGAAAAAGACATTCTTCGGCAATTTGTTATTCTTCATCCGCAGAACGTGCCCTAGCCATCTCAATTTTTCTTTCATTTTAAACCTTGAAAGTGGGATTGAACCATATTTTTCGAACAGTTTCAAAGATCTATTTCACCACTATAATCGCTGTAGCTTGCAATATTCTAATCTTGGTTTGCAGACTTATCTTCCTATTCTTCCAAACTTTTTTCTAACCGTGAATAAAAACCCTCAGTCTTTGTTATTCTACTTTTAACATCTACACTGGTCCCATATTCTTTACTAATGATACTACCAAGGTAAGTGAAGCTACCCACCTGATCAACATGTCACCTTTTCCCTTCTACTTATGCCTAGCCTTAGTAACTTATTCTACTTAACATTAATTTTCAAACCTATTCTAGAACCCTGAACTCTCGAAACCTCTGAAAGTTCATTTATTTTGGTCACATTCTCGTCAAGGATGATTAAATCATCAGCATAATCTAAGTCCTGGAAAGTTTTTTCTCCCACTTGATTCCGTGGTGTCCCGTTGCATTTCCTGTGCGCCTTAAGACAAAGTTAATCAAAATTATCTATATCAAGGGGGATACAATACAACCCTGCTTAACTCCCAATCATACGGTTCGTTGTAAAGATACGAAACAGTTCGTTGTAAAGATCTGTAGTAAATAGCGACTCGGCTCAATAGTAACCGAAATTCTAAAAATCAGAATTTTGAAATCAATATATACATCAAAAGAATTGAATTCTTATGCTTATTTTAAATTTGTAAGTTTCATCAAGTTAAGTCGTGCTCATCAAAAGCTACGAGCATGAAAAAATGCACCTTATTCTTGGAAAAAAGGGAAAATTCCCCCTAAAAACCATAGACTCTTAATGAAATAACACCATCAGATTCAGCTTATCAGAGAACCCTACTATAATGGTTTCAAGCGCCTATCTGCAAGAATGTGGAATTTTGTATATTTTTGCCAGAAGAAAGATCACGGATGAGTTTTTATTTGCTTTTTCTGTTTTTTTTTTTTCAGGGGTAATTGTATCGACCCAGCGGTCCTAGAAGGTCAAGAGAGGGTTCATTCTAATGGAAATTAAAACTTCTAGTGTCCTTTTTGAGTGACCAAACAAATTGGAGGGCAACTAGGCCCCCTCCCACACTCATTTTTTCCCAAAGTCACCAGATCAAAATTCTGATATAGCCATTTTGTTCAGCATAGTCGGAAAACTTAATAACTATTTCTTTGAGGACAACTTATTCCCCCAAAGTCCCCGTGGGAAGGGCGGCAAACTATGAACTTTGCCCATCGTTTACATATGGTATTGGTTATTGAGAAGAATACTGACGTTTTTTGGTAGAATATTTTCTGGTGGTGGGTTGAAGGCAGTCGGGGGAGGGGGCTATGAGAGAGGATCTTTCCATGGAGGAAGAGAATTTCCATGAAGAGGGTGCTATATTTTCCAGCATTATTAAAAAAATGAGAAATTAAATTTAAAAAAAAATCAATTGAAAGTAAGGAACAACATTAAAACTGAAAATGAACAGAAATTATAACGTACATGAGGGGGTCATCCCCTCCTCAATACCTCGCTCTTTACGCTAAAGTATTTCTAGTAATTTCAAAAGGGCTATTTATTCTAATTAAGCGGCCTTAGTGACTCAGGGATCATTCTTAAAGAATTGGAACAAAATTTGGACTTTTGCGTAAAGAGCGTGGTATTAACGAGGGGGCGAACCTGCTCATGTTAGGTATATGAGGAAGTTCACCCACTCGTCAATACCTAACTTATGCTATAGTTTCAATTTAGTGTAAAGAGTGAGGTATTGACGAGGGGGTGAATCCCCTCATATATGCAATAAAAGTATACGAATATAGAAGTTTGTTGTGTGAGTTAATTTGTAAGTTGCGTATATTTTTTACTAATAAAAACGTTCTTAAATAAACTTAAAAGCTCGAGTGGCCTTTTTAAGTCACCGAAAAAATCGGAGGGCTTCTAGGCCCCCTCCCCTGCGTGTCATTTCTCAGGTTCGTCAAATCAAAACTTTGAAAAAGACATTTAGAAAAAAAAGTAAAATTAGTATGCAAATTTCGTTTTAATTATTCATATACGGTGAGCCAAAATCAAAACGTGCATTAATTCAAAGACGTTAAGAAATTGAATAAAAAAAACTAGTTTTTTCAACTGAAAGTAAGGAGCAACATTAAAACTTAAAACGAACAGAAATTATTACATATATGAGGGGTTTTGTCCCCTCTTCAATACTTCGCTCTTTACGCTAAACTATTTTTAGTAATTTCAAAAGAGCTGTTAATTCTAAGTAAACGACCTTTGTGATTCAGGGATCATCCTTAAAGAATTGAGATAAAATTCAAACTTTATTTGGAACAAAATTCAAACTTTACTGTAAAGAGTGAGGTGTTGACGAGAAGGTGAGCCTCCTCACATACGTAATAAAAATAAATGAATATAGAAGTTCGTTATGTAAGTTGATTTGTAAGTTACGTATATTCATTACTAATAAAAACGTTCGTAAATAAAATTAAAAGTTCCAGTGGTCTTTGCATATTAATTTAAATAACCAAAAAATTCAAGGGCAACTAGGCCCCCTCCCTCGCCCCTTTTTTCTTAAAATTGTTCGATCAAAACTTTAAGAAAGCCACTTAGAAAGAAAGTAAATTTAATATGCAAATTTCGTTTTAATTAGTCATGTACGGTCAGCCAAAGTCAAAACTTGCATCAATTCAAAAACGTTCAGAAATTAGATAAAAAAAACAAGTTTTTTTTTTAAATGAAAGTAAAAAGTGACATTAAAACTTAAACCGAACAGAAACTATTCCGTTATGAAAGGGGCTGGTCTCAACGCCCCGCTCTTTACGCTAAAGTTTGACCCTTTTTCACAACTCTACTTTAAACAAAAAATCTTTAGCTTAAGGAGCGGGGCGTCGAGGAGGGAACAACTCAGGTGCTTCTCAATTATTAAGCAAGGAGTAGAAATTTGGTTGACACATCCTCTTCCTTGTCTAAAACGGTACTGTTCTTCTCTTAAAACTTTGTCTGCAGCATCTCTCAGTCTAAAAAGTATCATATTACTATTTTATTTTCTAACTTTAGGGACCAGACTAATACCTCGATAATAATGACGCTCACTCTTATCATCTTTCTTATAGAGTGGCTTAATTAAGGTTTCCCTAAAGTCATTAGGTACTTCGCCTTTTTCAAAAATTATATTCATAATCTTGAACAACTTATTTCTAACCTCAGATCCTATTTAAGAAACTCATTTATCACACTATCAGCACTTGGGTCCTTATTATTTTGTAATCCTTTTAGCACTGTCTCGAATTCTTCCTTGCAAAACTGATGGGTTTCGATATCGAGTCAAACTTTTCGTAGAATTTAAAGGGTGCAATTAGACTTCAAGTTTCGACTTTGGTGGAGGGGGGTACAATGTTTTTAATTATATCTAGCAAGACTTTTTATAGTGTATCCCTTTATGGAACCTAAAATCTACTCGTACTAGGTATTTAGGTAAATCAAACGACACCGAATTTTTGAGGGTGATCAAAACAGCAAAACTACAATATCTTGAGAACAATTCTGGTATTTGTGTTGGAATCGCAAGAGGGTGTTGGAGGGGGTAGGGCAGGGCAGCCTCTGGTAGCAACTTGATTTGGGGACAGAGTAGACGGGTAAAGAAGTTTGGTCTCCGATCTGTTTAAAATTTTGATACTAGGAGCCCCTATTGGACTAGAATTTATTCCCAGTCAAGAAGCAATGCAGACCAAAGAAACCATGTTTGCAAAGATTATCAAAATGTGTATATATTTACTCAGGATAAGCTTGAGAGGTACATCTGTAACTCCAGGTGAGGACAAAACTGAAACTTCAGGTAGGATAGGGTTGGGCACGACTTCCTTCTTCTGAAGGAGGGGGATTGGGGTATTATTTGTTTCCAATCTGCTTTAATTTTGACTTTATTATCCCGTGTGGAACTTTGAATCTACTCACACTGATATAGCGAGGCAAATAAAAAGACGGTATAGTCACCAGGGTTATCAAAATATTGTATCTGCTATTCCTTTGGAATGATGGGGAAGTTGAGTTAAAATCTTCAAGGAGTATTTGTGGGAAAAAGACTTTTAATGATCTGTTTAGGGGAAAGTGAGAGAGTGACAAAATACTTTTATTTGCTAGATATTGGTTAGTCCAAAATAAGATTGAAATTTCTTTTTCTGTGAGCTTGAAACTCATATCCGTGATCTATCGGGTCACGAGAGCTTTTGTGCGCTGGAAAAAAAAATGAAAAAATTGATTTCGCCCGAAAATTGGCCGAAAATTATATTTTCCAATCAGCAAGGACTCGTTAAACATTGACGTTACTGTCTTGTATTCACAATTTTGTAGTCTAATCCCAGAAATTTTGTGGAATTTACTTTGTCTAAAAAGTGGCAACAAAATACACAGTTAACTCGTTTAGAATTCATTAACGACTTGTGTTTTATTTACCTAAGTCATTGTCAGGAAGCGTGATCAAATACAAATGTGAAGCATTTGAATTTTGATGTTTCAAATTTCGAAGTGGTCGCAAAAAATTTATGCGTATAATGTAAAATGTAAAAACGGTGCTCTTGAAACCTTTGTTTCATGGTTCCATGGTTCCACTATCCATGGATTAACTGATGTTACTAAGTTTAATTGGCAGTTAAGAAGGAACTGACAAGATTACTTTATACTATACAAATAGTATACTATACAAATATACTATACAGTAAAATAGTAAATAGACAATCAGACGAAAATGCAAAAGAAAGAACAAATTCTAATGATAGATCTGAGTTTTGACGGGTATTATCTGAAGCTTTTTGGGCTAAAGCACCAAGGACGTTGAAAATGAACTCTAATATTTTGGACCATAATATTTTGGGAAATCTATATAATAATATATAACGTATTCTATAATAATGTATTTATTAGCATATTTATTATTATTATATTATAATAATATATTTATATGATATCTATATAAATAAAATCGGATGTATATCTGTACGTGTGGCCTGTATGCATTACTACACTGTTCATCCGATCGCCAAGATGATCATCCGATCTTTAGAAAGTTCTTGAGTACACTCTTGTGGAGGCTTTATGCATAAAATCTTCCACCCCCAAGATCCTGTTACTACTTTTTGTGCTGACTGAATTAGAGACCCTCGAACAAAAATACTTGACGGTTGCGCACGTAGACACTATTTATATTTTTTAATATTAATTTTATAAAAATGCATGACACCAATAATGCAGTCAATAATACAAACCTAATTTTTTAAATGCTGTAAAATTTAAAAATGCGATCGTTAGTTCAAATGTGGGGAATTTTTTCAGAAGGAAGTTCTTTGAAGCGGAAGGGTGAGTCCTGGGAGAGTTTTCTTCCGTGGGGGTATGTTCTGCAAGGGGGGAGGGGCGTCAGGAATAAAATATCTCGCAGAGGAGTTTTTCCAAAGAAGGGCAAGAGATTTTCCACGGGGGGTAATTTTCAACTGCAAATTTTATTGGGGAGAGCGAATTACCATTCAGTTTCTTTTCTTTTGAGGTCACAGCAATTTGCAACGGGTAAGCTAGATTCTAATGAAAAAGACAGCGAAATGAAATGCAGTTATGAAGGTTTTGGAAGTGTCAGGTGCCAAATAAAAACGGAAATGGAACCTCAGAAAATGTATCCGATTTTAGAAAAAGAGGAGAAACACCCTTTAAAAGTAAAAAACCTTAATGAATATCAAACCATCATATTCAGCATAGCATAGAACCCTGTCGCAGAGATTTCAAGCTCTTATCTACAAAAATGTGGAATATTAAATTTTTTGCCGGAAGAAAGATCACGGATGTGTGTTTATTTGTTTGTTTATTCGCTGTTTCTTTCTAAAGGGTGATCGTATTGAACCAATAGTACTAGAAAATCTGGAGAAGGCTCATTCGAACTGGTATTAAAATTTCTAGTGCCATTTTTACGTCATTAAAACATATAGGAGGTAACTAGTCCCCCCCCCTCTCACGCCTCTCTTTCCCGAAGATCAAATTTTGAGCTAGCCGTTTTGTTCTGAATAGTTAAAAGATCCAGTAAATATGCCTTTGGAGATAATATAAGAAACACAGCCAAGAGAAAAGGTCTTTAAGTTATCAAATCAGTCCAAAGGGGAAATTTTCCATAATTGCTATACGAATTTATTCTTATTTGTCGTACTTTCTCTTTGGCGATTCAATTTTACATATGTTGTTAAGATGTTAAGGGTAATTTCCCTGGGTGATGTTCACCGGAACTTAATTGTTTATAGGATATTTTCCGTAGGGATAGGGATTTGCCATGGAGCTGGAGCCAGGTTCCCCGGTATTGCTTAAAAAATCATCAGAGATTAAACTAAAAAGCAAAATTCTTCGAACAGAAGCTATTACATATATGAGATGAGCTATCCCCTCCTTGATACCTCGCTCTTGACGCTAGAATCTGAATTTTGTGCCAATTATGTAAGAACAACTCCTAAAATACAAGGGTCGTTGTCAGAACCTGTTTTAAAAGTACTCAAAACTTTAGTGGGAAGAGCGAAGTGTTAAGAAGGGAGCAACACCCCTCACATTCGTAATAATTTCTGTTTACATTGTAATAAATTCTGTTTATTTCTGTTTTATGTCGTTATCAGGTTTATGTTGCTCCTTGCTTTCAGTTGGAAAAACTTGTTTTTTTTATTTAATAATAATAAAAGACAGAATTTTTAGGCTTCACATTAAGAAGTCCTTCCCAACGGGAGAAATAAATATAAGAAAATCTTAAACATATCACTATTTAAAGTATTTCTGCTTTTTTTTAATTTTTCGCAAAAAACATTTTTTTTTTTTTTTTGCAAAAAGCATCCGATCAAAATATTAAACTAGCCGTTTTGTTCAGAATAGTTGAAAGATCCAATAAATACGCTTTCAGACATAACAAGACCCCTCAAAGCCCCTGGGGAAAGGTCTTTAAGATATAAGATTTGCTCATTGTTTGTGCATAGTATTTGTTGTTGGGAAGTATGCATACATTTTCCGGGTGGGGGATTAATTTTCTGATCGGGGAATTTCGACGGGGAGAATTTTCCAGGGGTTGAACTTTCCAGGGGAAGTTTTTCACAGGGGGAAATTACTAGAATCTCTATACGAAATTTAGCTGACTTAGCTGACTCAATTTTAGCTTTTTCTTAGCTAACTCAATTTTACGCGTAGAGACGTTAACCGTAATTGTTCGGGGTAAATTTTCACCGGGATTGAAGTGTCTAGACGATATTTCTCTGTAAGGAGAAATTGTTTTTAAGAATTATTGTTTTTTAATCCTTCTGTGAAAATCTCTTCTCCTACGACAAATTCCTCCATGGAAAGATCCTCCCACGTAACCTGCTCCCCTCAACCCCTTCCCCAACCAAGAAAAACTTCCCCTGAAAACGTCTCTACACTTCCCAATAGCCATTACTATATGTACTGAATAAAAAAAAACAAGTTTTTTAACTGAAAGTAAGGAGCGACATTAAAACTTAAAACGAACAGAAATTACTCCGTATATGAAAGGGGCTGTTCCCTCCTCAACACCCCGCTCTTTACGCTAAAGTTTGACTCTTTCTCTCAACTCTACTTTTTAAAACAGTAAAAACCTTTAGCGTAAAAAAACAAAAATTAATTTGTTTTTTTACGTAATTTTTGAACGTTTTTCAATTAATGCATGTTTAGATTTTAGCTCTCTGCACATGAATATTTAAAAGGAATTTTGGATATTAATTTATTTTTTTGGCTAAATGGCTTTCTCATAGTTTTGATCGGACGATTTTGAGAAAAAAAGATGCGAGGGAGTAGGCCTAGTTACCCTCCAATTTTTTTGTTACTTTAAAAGGCAACTAGAACTTTTAATTTTACGAACGTTTTTATTAGTAAAATACACGTATCTTACGAATTAACTTACGTAACGAATTTCTAAATTCGTTTGTCTTTATTACGTATATGAAAAGGTTCGCCCCCTCACCAATACCTCACTCTTTACACTAAAGCTTAAATTTTGTCCCAATTCCTTAAGAATGACCCCTGAATCACAAAGGCCGTAGAATAAATAGTTGAAACCAATAAAATTACTTTAGCGTAAAGAGTGAGGTATTCAGAGGAGGTGAACCCCATCATGTGCGTAATAACTTCTGTTCGTTTCAGGCTTTAATGCTGCTCCTTACTTTCAGTTGGAGAAACTTTTTCATGTTTATTTTTTCATTGCTCTTTAAAAAAATGTTAAAAAATCCTGCACCCCCTTCATGGAAATTCTCTTCTCCCATGAAAAATTCCTCCATGGAAATTTCCTCCCGAATAACCCCCTCCCCTCAACCCATCCCCCACCCCAACCAAAAAAATCCCCTGAAAGTGTCCGTAAACTTCCCAATAACCATTGCTATGTGTAAACACTGGCCAAAGTTTGTAACTTGCAGCCTCTTCCACGGGGACTGCGGGGGAGTAAGTTGTCCCCAAAGACATAGTTATAAGGTTTTTTTGACTATACTGAATAAAATGGCTATCTCAGAATTTTGATCTGGTGACTTTGGGAAAAAATGAGCATGGGAGGGGGCCTAGGTGCCCTTCAATTTTTTAGGTCACTTAAAATGGGCACAAGAAATTTTAATTTCCGTTACAGTGAGTCCTCTGATGACATTCTAGAACCAATGGGTTGATACGATCACCCCTGGGAAAAAAAACGAACAAATAAACACTCATCCGTGATCTGTCTTGTGGCAAAAAATACAAAATTCCACATTTTTGTAGATATGAGCTTGAAACTTCTACAGGAGGGTTCTCTGATGCTCTGAATCTGTTTTTGTGATTTTCGTTAAGATTCTTTTAAAGGGTGTTTAACCCTATTTTCTAAAATAAGGCAAATTTTCTCAGGCTCGTAACTTTTGATAGGTAAGACTAAACTTGATGAAATTTGTATATTTAAAATCAACATTAAAATTCGATTCTTTTGATGTAACTATTGGTATTAAAATTCCTTTTTTTTAGAGTTTTGGTTACTATTGAGCCTGGTCGCTCCTTACTACAGCTCGTTACCACGAACTGTTTGAAACCCTGTTCAAAGTTTGTAACATGCAGCCCCTCCCCTGGGGACTGTGAGGAGTAAACAGTCTCCCAGGACATAGTTATTAGGTTTCTCGACTATGTTGAACAAAATGGCTATCTCAAAATTTGTATTCGTTGACTTTGGGGAAAAATGAGCGTGGGAGAGGGTCTAGGTGCCCTCCAATTTTTTAGTCACTTAAGCTCTTAAATTCCGTTAGAATGAGCCCTCTCGCAACATTCTAGGACCACAGGGCTGATGCGATCACCCCTGGAAAAAAAACACACACCCGTGATCGGTCTTCTGACAAAAAAATACGAAATTCCACATTTTTGTAGATAGGAGCTTGAAAATTCTCCAGTAAGGTTCCCTGATACGCTGAATGAGATGGTGTGAATTTCGTTAAGATTTTATGACTTTTAGGGAGTGTTTCCCCAAATTTTCTAAAATAAGGCAAATTTTCTCAGGCTCGTAACTTTTGATAAGTAAGACTAAGTTTAATGAAACTTATATATTTAAAATTAGCATAAAAGTTTGATTCTTTTGATGCATCTATTAGTATCACAATTCCATTTTTTAGAGTTTTGTTTACTATTGAGCCGGGTCGCTCCTTACTAAAGCCAAAACCTTCGAAACAGAAGATATAAAGAAGCACTTTTTTTATTTAGTAGCTAAATAAATTCAAAAAGCACGTACATCAGAAAATACAGATTAACTTTAATCTGTAGTAATGTAGCGGATGGGGGGGGGGGGGACATACTGAAGCCTCAAAAGTACGTTTTAGGCTCAGGTTATGTTCATAGCGATTCAGAACCGGTGATTAATCTATTATATTGTGCTGAAATGGAAATTTTAGGGTCAACAGTGCAATATGGGTGCTGTGGGGAGTAGTTCTTCTATTGGGAAAACGTCGATTTTAATGAAAAATGATAGTTTCCAAAATTGATCCATTGAAAGCAGTACTTTATCCTGAAAAGGGGGGATAAACACTCTAATATCAAGGATAATTCTATTTTGCAGTGGAAAGCAAACTCGCTTTACGAAAAAAAACAAAAACCAGTACAATCGCTAATTACTTCAAAGAGGGTAAAAAGTTAGATAGAAAATGAATTAATAATTGGGCAATGACTTGACCGGATAATTGCATGCTGTAAAATCCAAAAAAAAGGGCTTCACAAAAAAAAAAAAAAAAAAAAAAAACAACACAATTGCTAATTACTTCAAAGAGGGTAAAAAGTAAGACAGAAAATGGGTTAATAATTGGGCAGTGACATGACCGGATAATGGCATGCTGTAAAATCCCCCAAAAAAGGCTTCATACATGTATCTAGATTCTTAATAAATGTCCTACTTTTGCCAGAAATCCCAAGACACCATGGGGAAAATAAATATTTCACAAAATTTCAGGGGGCCCGGGCCCGAAGGCCCCCCCCCTGCCTACGTGCCAGAGTTAAAGCGACTTTTCTTAAAGATTTTCAAAAATTACTGGAAAAGAAAATTCAAGAGGATTCTTTGGAACTAAGTTTGATCACAGCTTAGGATATATAATTGTCAGACGATTAAATTTATTTTACATTAAGTTTCCCCCATAGATTACTTACCAGTCTACCATCTACGAAAGTTAAATTTTTCTAAATAGTTTAGTTTTATATTGAGATATATTTATTTATAGAATCTTGCATCTGCAGACGTTAAATTATATACAATTACTAACGAAATTTAGGGAAATAGAAAGTGTCCAAATATATAAATTCACTACTTCTAAAGCTTTATTCCATTTTATTTCCTTGTTGTGTTTTGATTTGTTACGGTCTACAGGGTTTGACCAAACATATTTTTATTGCTTTTAGTAGGTACATTATTTTTCAAATGTGACGAAGTGAATTGTAAATTTTCGCTTTTCAATCAAACGGGTTCTGTAGTAGGTGGGGAGTTCAGTCCAATGCCAATTGCCAAGTTCAAACTTAATTACATTTTTATGGCACTTGGTATTAACCAAGTGACATATAGCAGTCGCCAATTCTGTCGGTCTGTCTGTCTGTCGGTCTGTCCCGGTTTTGCTACTTTAGGCACTTCCAGGTAAGCTAGGACGATGAAATTTGGCAAGCGTATCAGGGACCGCACCAGATTAAATTAGAAATAGTCGTTTTCCCGATTTGATCATCTGGGGGGGAGTGGGGGCCCGGTTAATTCGCAAAAAATAGAAAAAAATAAGGATTTTTAACTTATCAGCGGGTATTTGGATCTTAATGAAATTTCATGTTTGGAATGATATTGTGTCTTAGAGCTCTTATTTTAAATCCCGACCGGATCTGATGACATTGGGGGGAGTCGGAGGGGGAAAACCTAAAGTCCCGGTTTTGCTACTTTAGGCACTTCCAGGTAAGCTAGGACGATGAAATTTGGCAAGCGTATCAGGGACCGGACCAGATTAAATTAGAAATAGTCGTTTTCCCGATTTGACCATCTGGGGGGGGAGTAGGTGCCGGTTAATTCGGAAAAATAGAAAAAATGAAGTATTTTTAACTTATGAGCGGGTGATTGGATCTTAATGAAATTTGATGTTTGGAATGATATTGTGTCTCAGAGCTCTTATTTTAAATCCCGACTGGGTCTGATGACATTGGGGGGAGTTGGAGGGGGGAAACCTAAAATCTTGGAAAACACTTAGAGTAGAGGGATCGGGATGAAACTTGATGGGAAAAATAAGCGCAAGTCCTAGATACATGATTGACATAATCGGAACTTATTTGTTCTCTTTGGGGTAGTTGGGGGGGGGGAGTAAGTCTTAAAAATTAGAAAAATGAGGTATTTTCAACTTGCGAACGGGTGATCGGATCTCAATGAAATTTGATGTTTAGAAGGATATCGTGTCTTAGAGCTCTTATTTTAAATCCCGACCAGATCTTGTGATGGGGGCGGGGAGTTGGGAGGGGGAACCTAAAACTTGGAAAACACTTAGAGTGGAGGGATCGGGATGAAACATGGTGGGAAAAATAAACACAAGTCCTAGATAGATGATCGACATAAACGGAACGGATCCGCTCTCTTTTGGGTAGTTGGGGGGGGGGGGGGGGTTAATTCTGAAAAATTAGAAAAAATGAGGTATTTTTAACTTACGAACGGGTGATTGGATCTCCATGAAATTTGATTTTTAGAAGGATATCGTGGCTCAAAGCTCTTATTTTAAATCCTGACCGGATCTGGTGACATTGGGGGAAGTTTGGGGTGGGGAGACCTAAAATGATGGGAAACGCTTAGATTGGAGGGATTGGGATGAAACTTGGTTGGAAAAATAAGCAAAAGTCTTGCATACGTAATTTACATAATTGGAACGGATCCGCTCAATTGCGGGGGGGGGGGTAATTCTGAAAAATAAGAAAAATAACGTATTTTTAACTTACGAAGGAGTGATCGGATCTTCATGAAACTTCATATTTAGAAGGACCTCGTAACTCTGATATCTTATTTTAAATCTCAACCGGATCAAACGTAATTGGGGGGGGCAGTTGGGGGGACCGGAAATCTTAGAAAATACTTAAAGCGGTGAGATCAGGATGAAACTGGATGGGAAGAATAGAAACCTGTCTAAGATACGTGACTGACATAACTGGACCGGATCTGCTCTCTTTGGTGGAATTGGGAGGGGGGAGGTAATTTTGAAAATTGAGGTATTTGTAACTTACGAAAGGGTGACCAGATCTTAATGAAATTTGATATTTAGAAGGATCTTGTGCTATAAAGTTTAACTTTAGGTTCTGACCTTCTCACAAGTGCCAAATGAGCTCTTGGCTCTTGGCTCTTCCGACCTCGTACCATATGAGCTCTCGGCTCTTCCGACCTCGTCCAAATGAGCTCTTGGCTCTTCCGACCTCGTACCATATGAGCTCTCGGCTCTTCCGACCTCGTCACAAGTGCCATATGAGCTCTTAGCTCTTGTTAAAGATTGAATGGCATATTCACGGAAGTGTTTGGCTTTCACAAAGAGGTATTTATCAAGGTGAACAATGGACATTCAAGAAAAATGAATAGAATGTTCATTTTTTTACGGTTGTAAATTTTTATCATTTTTCAGCTTAATCAGTTTAAACTGATTAAGCATTCAATTAAAATATCTAATTAAATTTATTCATATTCTATAAATTCCAGCCTCAAAGTCATGTATTTCCAGTTGTAATCATTGTCATAATCAATTGTCATAGACAGACATTGTCATAGACAATTGCAAGGCGTGTGCGTTTGGTTCTATTGTTTAAACTTATTGCTGAATTGTTCTATAAATCCATCAATCCACGTATCCTTTTTAAACATTAAGCAACATAGTCGCTGAAATATTTGATATTCACAAAGGTTTTGTTTTATCAAGAGGTGCAGGGAGCAATCAAGAACAGTATTTGCCCCCAGGGCGTGACTTACAACACCTGTTCCCAGGCCCGGGGTGGAAGGTTCGGGGTGACACCAGGATTTTTCTTATCTAGCCTTTTAACTATTTTGAACAAATAATTATCTCAAAATTTTTATCTGATCCATTTGGGGGCAAAGGGCGTGGAGGAGGGGGGACTAGTTGCTCTCCGATCTATATTGACTTTTAAAAAGTGAATTATAACTTTCACTTTCCAAATAAATGAGGCCTCTTTGAAGTTTATACGAGCTTCCTTTCAATAAGAACCGTAGATACCCCCAGGGAAAAACTTAAAATTCCTGCCCCCGGGTCCAGTGGGGTCTGTTGACAAAAAAAATTTTGCTATAAGAAATATGAAATTTTCGATATAGCAAAATTTTGCTACAAGAAAATTTACATTGAAAAATCAAAAGAAAGATGAATTTCCTAAGAACTGATTTGTTTTTGCGAAAAGTAAACCCCAAAATAATGTATCTTCTAAGCTACAATACATATGCTCATTATCATACGCTAAAGAATCAGATTTATCAACCAGATTTATTGAGCGGAGTTTCGTTTATTGAGCCAAATAATTTAATTGAACCGACCAATTTTAGTTGAACAATCCTCATTACACGTTAACTAATCTGCATAATTTTTTTTTTGTTTGTTATGTTAAGATAATATTAAGCAAAGATTTATTCTTGAAGAATTATTGATTTAATTGGATTCTCATCAGATCATACTCTGAACATTCTATTTCAGTTACGTAAATACATCCATAAATACATTTGTAAAGAAAAATACTCAGTACAAAATGCTACAGCACACATTAATGATCTCGCCAGAGGCTACAAATGCAAATGCAAAGGATCATAGCTATATTTATTGCCCCTTCAAAGGCTTAATGAAGATATTATGGTTCTTATGACAGTAAAATGCTATTCTTTGGGAAATAAATGAATTCATCTCTTAATTCCTTGTGAATAAAAAATTATAAAACTATTAGGCTTTAGAGTGACGATGTTCTATCCCTGTGTAGCACCATTTTAAAGCGGGCAGATTTGCCGATATAGCATAATAATTAGTTACCAGCAACAAATGTCCGTGATTTTAGGTCATGAACAAATTCAGATGACAAAATACAATTTTGAAACCATAATAAATAAACTTAAGTTGCTTTATATTTCTTATTAACCAAACAATCTAGTCCAAAAATTCCATGACACAACAATACCTTTAGTACATAGCATTCGATGTCGTGATCCCGAAGTTATGCTGCAGACAATATTCTAGAGAGATCCTCTTCGGAACCATTGAACAGAAACTTCAGCTTTGAGTCGGAGGACAACTATCTGTATTATAAGAAATAATAATAAAGCTAACACACCTAAGCAGAGTGATAAGTCTTTATCGAGGAAAAAAAACTTAAAAAACAAAGACAAAAAAAGCTACTAGGAAAACACACAAACGCTTTAAACAGTCTTTTGTTTAAATATTTTCTTTATTTTTTCCCCTGTTGGAAAATGCGTCCGGATGTGAAGCCAAAATATTCCGACTTTAATTGTTACGTTTGTATTTAAAAGTTTTTTATTCTTTACTGTCTTATGGATTTTATTATTATTAATATACTAGCTGTTAGGGTGGTGCCACCCCAACACCTAGTTGGTGGGGGCGCTTCGCGCCCCCCCCCTCTCAAGCCCCCCTGTGCACGTAAGTCGTTACGCGCCATATTAGTTACGCGCCATTGTAGTTCTGTCCCTGTGTCCCACCTGTGAATATAAATAGATATATATATGTTTTTAACTACGTAAAACTTGCGAATATACAAAATTTTTCGCTGTCCCATTGTCTGTGCAAATAAATAGATTGTCGGGTTTACCGACTCTTGAACATACGATATATAATTGTCCATGGGAAAAACAATTCGTATTCAGATCTATACCTCATTATTCTAATGATTGCCCTTGAGCTTTGTTGATGGTGATTGCTAATCGAATATTCCCTGTGTCCCCGTCGTCATTTATATATCCCCCTGTGCCCCCCGGCATCCCCGTTGTAGTTGTGTCCCTGTGTCCCGGTCGTCATTTATATTCCCTGTGTCCCGGTCGTCATTTGTGTCCCGGTGTTTTTTCTTTTTAGTTTTTTACCTTTTTTATGTTTTTCCTGTTTTTTAAGTTTTTTTTCTTTTTTCTTAGCTTTTTTCGCGCCATATTAGTTACGCGCCATTGTAGTTGTGTCCCTGTGTCCCACCTGAGAATGTAGATAGATATATGTATGTTTGTAAAACTTGCGAATATACAACATTCTTCCCTGTCCCATTGTCTGTGCATATAAATAGGTTGTCAGGTCTACCGACTCTTGAACATACAACATATAATTGTCCATGGGAAAAACAATCTGTATTCAGATCTATACCTCAATATTCTAATAATTGCCCTTGAGCTTTGTTGATGGTGATTGCTAATCGAACATTCCCCGTGTCCCGGTTGTCATTTATATATCCCTCTTGTTCCCCCCGGCGTCCCCGTGGTAGTTGTTCTCTGTGTCCCGGTCGTCATTTATATTCCCTGTGTCCCGGTCGTTATTTGTGTCCCGGTGTCCCAGTCTTTAATTTCTCTTTGAGTGTCCCGGTCGTCATTTGTGTCCCGGTCTGTAATTGCGTCAGTCGACGAACATGACGTCAGTCGACAAACAACTTCATGACGACATACAGCTCAATCCTTATAATGACGTCAGTCGACAAACATGACGTCAGTCGACACACAAACATGACGCCAGTCAACAGACAAACAACTTATTTCTATATATATCTATATATATAAAAATAAGTTGTCTGTCTGTGGGTCTGTGGATCAGGTGACGTCATGTTTCTGTGTCGGCTGACGTCATGAAATTAGTTGTCGTCATTTTTGTTATAACGATGCTTAGTATATTGTAAAACACATTAATTTGGTTAATAATATACCACTTAAAACACCAAAATGAACATGCTGGAGTAGTCACTCGGTGAGAGAGGGTGTCAGAACGGAGAATGAAGGTCCCAGGTTCAAATCCTGGTTAGGCTAAAAAAGGTAAAAAACTAAAAACTAAAAAAAAAAAATGAAAAAACTAAAAAAAGGCAAAAACTACAAAAAAACTAAAAACTAATAAAAAAAAATAAAAAAGCCGAAAAACTAAAAAAAACTAAAGAAACTAAAAAAAGGAAAAAAACTTAAAAAACTAAAAACTAAAAAAAAACTAAAAAAAAGGAAAAAACTGAAAAATAGAAGAGAAAAAGAAAACTAATAAAATTAAGAATAAAAATAAAAAAAAATAAAAAAGATAAAAACTAAAAAAAAAAGTAAAAAGAAAAAACGAAAAAAAACTAAAAAAGCTAAAAAAAAGGTAAAAACCAATAAAAAACTAAAAAGAAAAAAAGGTAAAAAACTAAAAAAAAATTCATCTAAAAAACTAAAAAAAAACTAAAAAAGGTAAAAACTAAAAGAACTAAAAAAGAAAAAAACTAAAAAAAGGAAAAAAACTGAAAAATAAAGTAGAAAAAGAAAACTAAAAAAATAAAAATAAAAATAAAAAAACTAAAAAGATAAAAACTTCAAAAAAAAACTAAAAAGAAAAAAGAAAAAAAACTAAAAAACCTAAAAAAAGGTCAAAACCAATAAAAAAAAACTAAAAGGAAAAAAAGGGAAAAAATTAAAAATTTATTTCATCATATACCAATTCAAAAACGAATGTATACCGGGATGACGACCGGGACACAGGGAATATAAATGACACAACTACAACGGGGACGCCGGGGGCACAGGGGGATATAAATGACGACCGGGACACCGGGACACAAGGAATATAAATGACGCCCGGGACGCTCAAAGAGAAATCACAGACTGGGACACCGGGACACAAATGACGACCGGGACACAGGGAATATAAATGGCGACCGGGACACAGGGGCATAACTACAAAGGGGACGCCGGGGTGCACAGGGGGATATATAAATGACGATGGCGACTCAGGGAACGGTCGATTAGCAATCACCATCAACAAAGCTCAAGGGCAATCATTAGAATCATGAGGTATAGATCTGAATACGGATTGTTTTCCCATGGACCATTATATGTTGCATGTTCAAGAGTCGGTAAACCTGACAATCTATTTATATGCACAGACAATGGGACAGCAAAGAATGTTGTATATTCGCAAGTTTTACGTAGTTAAAAACACACACATATATATATATATATATATATATATATATATATATATATATATATATATATATATATATATATATATATATATATATATATATATATATATATATATATATATATATATATATATATATATATATATATATATATATATCTATATTCACAGGTGGGACGGGATTATTTTGTGCCAGCATCCGCGGTCATAGGGACACAACTACAATGGCGCGTAACTAATATGGCGCGTAACGACTTACGCGCGCGGGGGGGCTTGGGGGGGGGGCGCGAAGCGCCCCCACCAACTAGGTGTTGGGGTGGCGCGAAGCGCCACCCCAACAGCTAGTATATATATATATATATATATATATATATATATATATATATATATATATATATATATATATATATATATATATATATATATATATATATATATATATATATATATATATATATATATATATATATATATATATATATATATATATATATATATATATAAAGATTTTTGTTTTAACTGTACATGGAAAGGCAGCGTTTTTGAAAAATTGTTATATAAATGTATCTGATTTATATTTTCTGTCCTGATTTATTTCAGAATAATTTGCTCGTATATTTATTGGTGATTTCGTATATGGTGCCAGCATGTTGGAAAAATAAATGTCTGATAAGCTTATAGTCAACAATTTACCCAGTTTTATTCCCTTAGTTTTTTTCTGTTGAATTTTCTTTCTTGTTTTTACTTGAAACTTCAACACTTGAAAGGATCTAATGAAAAAAACAAGATTTTTCAACTGAAAGTAAGGAGCAGTATTAAAACTTAAAACGAACAGAAATTATTACGCATATGAGGGGTTCACCTTCTCCTAATACCTCGCTGTTTGTGCTAAAGTAATTTTATTAATTCCAACTATTTATTCTACGGCCTGTGCGATTCAGGGTTCATTCCTAATGAATTGGATACAATTTAAGCTTTAGTGTAAAGAGCGAGGTATTGACAGGGAGATGAACCCCCTCATATGTGTAATAAAAACATACGAATATAGGATGCGAATGGACTGTATGGACTGCGAAACATACGAATGGACTGTAAAGTCCATTACGTAAGTTAATTCGTAAATTATGTATGTTTTACTAATAAAAACGTTCGTAAGAAATTATAAGCTCTAGTTACCTTTTTAAGTAACCAAAAAATTGGAGGATAACTAGGCCTACTCCCCTACTTCTTTTTTCTCAAAATCGTCCAATCAAAACTATGAGAAAGCCATTTAGCCAAAAAAAAAAAAGATTAATATGCAAATTTTGTTTTAATTATTCATATGCGGAGAGCCAAAATCGAAACAAGCATTCATTCAAAAACGTTCAGAAATTAAATAAAAAAAACTAGTTTTTTTAACTGAAAGTAAGGAGCGACATCAAGACTTAAAACACATAGAAATTACTCAGTATATGAAAGGGGCTATTCCCTCCTCAACGCCCCGCTCTTTTACACTAAATATTTTTACTGTTTTAAAAAGTAGAGTTGATAGAAAGAGTCAAACTTTAGCGTAAAGAGTGGGGCGTTGAGGAGGGAACAGCCCATTTCGTATACGGAGTAATTTCTGTTCGCTTTAAGTTTTAATGTCGCTCCTTACTTTCAGTTAAAAAAAAGTTGTTTTTTTATTTAATACTCTTAATAGTGAGGTGTTTAGGAGGAGAAAACCTCCTTTATATACGTAATACTTTCTGTATGTTTTAAGTTTGAGTGTTGCTCCTGCTTTCAGTTCAGAAACCTATTTTTTTATTTAATTTCTGATCGGTTTTTTAAGTAATGCCAGGAAATCTGGCTCACCTTCACGGAAAAACCCCCTCGCCACGGAAATATCCTCTAGATAATTCTATCCCGGTGAAAATTTACCCTGAATAATTACTCTTTACCACTCTGCACGTAAAATTGAGACGGAAAGGAGAAGGCAAGACATATAAAAATAATTTTGTATAAGAACTCTGGCAAATTCCTCCAGTGTATAATTTCCCCTGATAAGTTCACTCCTTGTAGTACTTCCTACCCATGGAGAATTCTCCCGTGGAAAAACGGTCAGCAGAAAATTCCCCCCTACTAAAATGTATGCATACATCCCCATAACAAATACTATGCGTCAACAATGTGCAAATTTGATAACTTAGTCATTTCCCTTGGGGCTGTTGGGGGGGGGGGGGTTCATGTTATATCCAAAGACAAAGCTATTGGACATTCCAACTATGGTGAACAAAATAGTTATCTCAAAATTTTTATTAAACCACTTTGAGAAAAAAGAGGAGGGGGGCTATCTCCCCTCCAGTTTTATTGGTCACTTAGAATATGCTCTAGAACTTTTAATTTTCGTTCGAATGAATTCTCTCCCGATATTATAGGACCACCGGGTCAATACGATCGCCCCTGCAAAAAAAAACACACGCATCCGTGATCTTTCTTCTGTAAAAAAAAATACAAATTCCACATTTTTACGGATAGGGGCTTGAAACCTTTACAGTAGGTTTCTCATATACGCTGAATCTGATGGTGTGATCAAACAGTTCGTGGTAGCGAACTGTAGTAAGGAGCGACCCGGCTCAATAGAAACCGAAACTATGAAAACCGGAACTTTGATACCAATAGTTACATCAAAAGAACCGAATTTTAATGCTGATTTCAAATATATAAGTTTCATCAAGTTTAGTTTATCGCAAAAATGGAGGGCACCTAGGCCCCCTCCCACGATCAATTTTTCCCCAATGACTCAGAGCTCTTATTTTAAATCCCGACTAGCATTAAGCCTCACATTTTCCTTTTAAATCAGTCTATTAATTCTTAGAATTTTTTTAGAGCTCATACCATATGAACTCTTGGCTCTTGGCTCTTCCGACCTCGTCACAAGTGCCATGTGAGCTATTGGCTCTTGTTTTTATTTAATTTTCATCAAGATCAAATGACTCTTAGGAAACTGATCTTATGCTGATTTTTTAAATCAACAACAGAAATTTCTCAGACTCGTAAGCTTTGACGGGTAAGACTGAACGTAATAAAATTTATATATTTGAAGTCAGCTTAAAAGGCCAATTCTTTTGATATGCATTTTCTTAGAGTTTAGGTTACTATTTATTTATAGTTTAGTTTCTTTCAGCATAGCGTGATGCCAAATAAAGAGAAGTGACAGAATCGACAAAAAATATTTAATTGTGACTTCATATTTGCACATTAAGGGTTGGGGAGGGTTTAAAGTATTTAGACACTGTGAATTTAAAAGCAATTCTTACTACATAGGCTAATATGCAGAATAAATGTACCTAATACATTAGGCATGCAAACCCGCTATGCTTTACTTTCACCCTCCCTCCACCTGATGTGCAAATAGATAGCACAAATTTGTTTCTTAAGCATTATATTTTATCTTACTTTGAGATATTTCATTAAGATTTAGTGTCAGAGAAAAGTATAAGAAAAACTTCAGGTATGGCATATATCGTATAGGTACATAGATGCCTAATATTATGCCCTTGGGCCAGAAATTTAACCAATCCTTATGATAGGTATTAAGGTAGTAAATTGTCAAGCATTTACTTTTTATCAACAAGCCTATAGCTAATAAGGCTATTTTATTCCATGTATGTTTAATTTTCTTTTACTTGTTAATTTTTATCCGAATTAACATGCACTAACATGAATTTTCCTTTTTTTGTGTTGCCTTATTTGTTTTTTTTCTTTCTTAGGCACCAATATCGAAGTTTGCGTCTAGTCCCATTACTTGGATATTTGTTTTATGTAAGTACGAAACCAATCATCTTCTTTCTTTTCTAAGGAATTTGGTATTTCATATTTAATCTTAAAAATAAAAATAATTTCGCTTCTTATAATATACTAGCTGTTAGCCCCCCACGCGCGTAAGTCTTTACACGCCATACTAGTTACGCGCCATTGTAGTTGTGTCCCTGTGTATCACCTGTGAATATAGATAGATATATATATGTTTTTAACTGCGTAAAACTTGCGAATATACAACATTCTTCGCTGTCCCATTGTCTGTATACAAAGCCTTATATACTTATAATGAAGTCTTATGCAAACCCTCTTTTTACAAACAAACAAATATGCATACATACAACTTATTTTTATATAGATGGATAGATAAATAGATATGCATATACACTATAAGTTAACTACGTAAAACTTGCGAATATACAACATTCTTCGCTGTCTCATTGTCTGTGAATATACATAGATTGTCAGGTTTACCGACCCTCGAACATGCAACGTACAATTGTTCATGGGAAAAACAATCTGCATTAATATCTATACCGCATTTTCTAATGATTGCCCTTTAGCTTTGTTGATGGTGATTGCAAATGCTAATCGAATTGGGAATTGCAATCTTTTAAATTGAAAAGGCAGATCCGTTCCAGCCTGATATTGTACGATTTCATCGATATCACCGATTTCGGACTGCAAGGCAAAAACTATCATGTCGCTGCCTTTGTTGACGTATTTACATATGTATTTGATTGCCTTTACGGAGTTACAGTATTCAACGTTTATGTGAGCATTGAATGTTTTTGATAATAAAGGTGGTAATGGAACAACCCACTGGCTATCTACTTCGATGGTGGTACCGTTATGATTCTTATTATTGCTGTATTACCACCATCTTCAGTAGATCTTCTTCTATATTGTCGGTAATTGTGTTGGGTATTAAGAGTCCAGGATACTGCTTTGTGCACCTTCCTTTGGCCATGCATGGTGATTTTTCATTCAACACACCGCAAGGTCCATGTATCATATTTTTTACCACAATATCATATAAGCCCTTTTCGACATTTTCATCAGGTATTTCAGCAGAAATCACATCGTCAATTTCATTAGAAGTAATTTTATCATGTAGCCAGATTAAAATATGTGCGTGTGGCAATCCTCGTTTTTGCCGTTCCACTGAGTACATCCAGCATCGCACTGACCCAAAAACATTAAGTTTTACTATGCAGTTTATCAGTGATTTCAACTTTTGCCGGAAGACACAGGCCGTAATGTCATGTCTATGAACCGCCGATTTTCCTTGAAGTAAAAGCTGCTGTATCTCGTCCAAAGATTGATTATATGTAAATGTAATAAATAAATCTGGACTACCATAGAGACGAACATACGCAATAGCATCTTGAGCATATTCATGCATATGACGGGGTCTGCCAGCATATGACGAAAGTAAAATCGTTAATCTATCAACGTTAGTGGTATTACCATCATTTACAACTGCATCTCGCAAATGAATGTATTGTTCAGAGTGGAGCTTGGTCTGATTCAGACAGATAAATAGCAAACCTTCTGATTCAATCTTTGCATACATATCAACGATGTATTGGTGAAACAATTGACGGCATTTTAAAATATAATTTTCGTCATTGGGACGAATCTTTAGTCTATAGGAATAATAATTAATTGCACTGCATTTCTTATCCGTTTGTTTATTAGAGGATGGATCTATCAATTTATTATTGAAGTGATAGCCATCGGCTGCATCCCAAAAAAAGATAGGATATTTTAGGGCATCATAGCATCGATGAGTTTCAGCAATTCTTACCAACTGAGCGTTTCACTTATGAGGAATAATATCTCGAGGTAAGAACTGATCACGGACCATAACGATTGCCACGTCGTCGATAGTTGGAGCATTGTATCTACGCACATGTTTAATTTGGACGTTATGACGTCAAGAGAAGGCTCAAATTGTCTGCGTTTAGAAAACAAGTGACAAGGACAATCCATATATAGAGGCAAGCCGCGTGCTGAGTGCCGGGGTCCGGCGGCTAAGCCACCAGGCTCCTTGTACTATATGTATATATAAAAGAGCTATATGCCGTCTAGGGTCAAACAAAAAGTAGGTCGTCCCCTTAATGGGGTAGAAGGATGTCGTAAGGAAAGATTTAAGGAAAACAGAAACTTCGTGGAAGGAAGGTTGCGTGGAGGAAGGCTTTGAATACATTGGGACATAAGAGGAGTGTTTATTACTTGTCGTTCTAAGGTGACTCGGTGCTGCAGTGAGCTGCTAGTAGCTGTAGTAGTAGTGGTTTATGCAACAAATGTTTCTGGAGGCCTAATTCACATAAGTCAAGTACTTTCTTCTTAAGTATAATGAGAGATTTTTTCGGAAACTGGTTGGCTGCCCTATATAGGTTACTTCAGAAAGTAATTTCATATCTTACTATGGAATTACCTGTTTAAATTTTGAATTAACTAATGAAAGTTGAAACAAATAGAACAGTACCAGGAGGCCGATCTTCGCCCAGTGAAGTGAATTTTAGACGTAAAAACTTTGTCTGGTGTTTTCCTCCCCCCATTGAAAAATCTCCCCACTGAAATGCAATTCCCTCATATCTTGATTTATACAATAAAAAAAAACTTTCGTGTAATTTTTCTAGATTTAGTTTTTTTTTACTATTTGATCTTCTGATTTCATCATCCTATAACTGGCTATTCAGTGTTCTTAATTTGTGTTCTTAATTTCTAAATCTATAGCTGCAATCAGTATTGCAACAAGGGGCAATATGCTTACTTTTCCAACTAAACACTGGAGGTAGAAAGCAAGTTGAAAGAGGGACAGAGGTCAGAATCGAAGGGAGAGGGATTTGAAGGGTATCAGGCATATTTTTAGGCTCCATCAATACAGACTAAAATCCTTTTGTGATTCCACTTCAAACAAGGTAAAAGATGTAAATCTCATTTCTAGAAAAACCTACTGGAGAGAAGGGGTTGCCAAAAAGGGTTTTGTGCCCACTTCTGTCTTAGATTATTCGGGTTGAAAATCATTGTACGTTTTTGACTTACCCATGTTATGACACTCCTACAGTACTGTTGCAAAGTGAGAGCTAGGTGCACGGAGTATTGAAGTGGTGACGGACCTTTATTAGTCTTTGAGATTAAAAAATCTTACATGATTCTTGCTCGAAAAAGTTGTAAATTGGTCACCGTTGTACTGAAAATATAGCAACGGTGCAATTGACTGAAAATCAAATCTAAGAAAAGCATATCTCCAAAATTGAAATCTCAGAATTCTCTAGAGAATATCGAAGGCTTGTACCCTGAGGTCTCAAACTTTCGTACCGACTGACAATAGATTTTCTCCTAAATCTGCTTAAAGAGGTTGATATTATGTATCGAAAGGACTTGCGTTTTAATCAACGACTGATGTGTGCAGAGGCTAAATGAGAACTAAGTGAAAATGAATGAAGATTCTAAGTAGCTTACAAAAGTTTAATTTTAGTCGAGTCCCTTATTAACTTACTCTTGCATTACTTAAAAAGTGGCCTCATCTATGGAGACTACTTTTCCTCCCAAAGTTTCGAGTGACATTTGACCAAAATGGCTAATACTGATCTTCCTTTTCTCTTTTATTCAGGTATTGTAGTAGCAGCTGCATCATCTGATAAAAAGATAGTTTGTTACTTCACAAACTGGAGTGCTTACAGGCCAGGTATTGCCAAATTTACGGCCAGTAATATTAACCCCTATTTATGCACTCATTTGGTTTATGCGTTTGTTGGAATGGACAGTGAGTTCCGCCTCAGACCTTTCGATAAATGGCAGGATATAGATCAAGGTAAATAAAAATTTATATATTACTTAAATACAATTTAAATTCAATTTAATTACAAATATATAACATGCGTAGATATAAATTTACATATAAATATGATCTAGGCTTCGGTAGTATAAATTACGCTATGTGCCAAATTTTTGTGCTGACATTTGTACAAACATGACTTAGGCTACAGTAATATAAATTAAGTTTTGTCATAAGTTTTTTACTTTTTTATACCCCCCCCCTCTCTCTCTTATTAGCCATGGTTGCTGGATCCTAAGGGGGAAGCACTATCCCGGTACCACTAAACTCAAAATACACCGTGGGTTAGGATTATAGTTCGCTTATTCCAGTAACATAAGAAACTGAATATAATAAAGACTGGATCAGAATTAGGCCATGCAAATACAATGCCAATGGCAGAAATGTACATAGAAGGTTACATGCCTTGGGGACCGTATCTTCCTTGAAATATACGGACTTTATGTAACTATTCCTATAACAGGTTATATTTTTCAAATAATTAACTATTTACAAATATTTTTGTTATGGAGTTTTTTTTTTAATATTTTCCCTTCCCACCCACGTCAAATCCCCACACAAGGGCTCCCATTAAGATACTCGACAATTATGAAGAAACGTTCACACGCAATTCTGCTGGCGCAAGCTGTGAATTTCATCATTTGATACTTCTGAGCTGGAAGGCGTAGCAAACTAAGATACAGACATCTGAGCTGCAGTGTGCATTTTCTACAGCATTGTACATTGTGCATTTGATAGCATTGTGCATCAAAATGCATGCTGCAGTGTGCATTTTCTATAACATTACTTATAGAAGAACTGTTAGAAGTTGAAATGGAAACCAGTGAAATTGAAGCACACGACTGTTGTAATTTGGACGAATCTAAAGCTAATAGAGAGGTCGACATCCGGATACAACCACCCTTAAGTATTCTTACTCCTAAATCAATGAAAGGAGGAGACATTGAAAAGTAGATTTCACCTCATCAAGACTCTGTGACCAATAAGGAAGCATAAAGACCCTGTTGGATTATGGTTTTTTTTTCTTATAAAGAAGTAGTAAGCCTCATTTTTAGTCAGACAAATATACGTGTGCTTCAGAAAGCTGGAAAGCAGTTGGAGGTTTCTGAAGCTTACATTAAACATTTCTTGGGACTCCTTTTAATCAAATGTAGGCCCTCCTATTAATGCTACTGGTTAAATGAACCTTGTTTTCCCTTGATAGGTGATCGTATGTCGCGGGACTAATTGGAACTGATAGAATATTTGTATTTCAGTAGCAATGTCAAGACCTTGGTTAATTCGAGAGTACAAAAAAAGAATAAAAAATGTTCCTTGATGCAGAGGGTTAGAGCTAACTTCATGAAGGTAATCCAGAACAAAATTGATGAGCAAATAATTCCAAAGAAGCAGTGAATATCTCTGAAGAAGTAGAATAAAAAAATATATGTGGGATGAAACCTCCTTTCCAGAGTGTAAATGAGTGGATTTACATATGACTTATAAGTGTATGCTGCTAAGAATTCAGTTGATATAAGCACTTTGGGAGTTGGTGTTGATTTTTTCCTACGGTGTTAAAGAAAAATCCTAAAGTATATGAAGTACAAGCTAATTTACAACAACTAGTTTTGGTCTTTAGAAGGATGTAGTTGAACGTTGAAAATGCAGATGGAAAATCAGTAAGACTTTGAAGTGGTAAAGCAGAATAATACGATCTATCTACTTAATATCAATCTATGCAGCTTTGGATCTTGAAGTACCTGTGAAAATAAGGAGGGCAAGTTGAGAAATTATATAGATGTGAAGAGAATACATTATCTTAAGGTCCCCTTACAGTCCCCTTAAAATCAGTGTCGATATTGCCGATATGCTAATAGAGCTATATAGGATTGACTTCAAGTCCCAAAATAAGTTGTACTTGAGAATTTGTTTGACCCTCCAATCTAAAGTTTTGACCCTCCCCTCAGAAGTTTTCTGGTACCCTCTTATCCTTTTTTTTTCTTCTTTTACTCTTTTTTCAGAATAAATTTGTCAATCTGGTCAATTATTGGCACCTTTGTTGCATTGCCTCCCCCCCCCAAAAAAAAAAATTCTTATTGGCACCCTTGTCACACTGGGCCTCCTCCAAGATTTTACTTTAGATCCGTCCCTATCCTCAGCGAAACCTTAAAACGGCTTATCACTCAACAAAGCTCTGTTTTAATAGAAAAAGAACTGTAGTTACAGCTCTCTGGACTTGACGGTTGGGTTAGAAAGCAAACAAATATATTGGATTTGTGATTAAGCAAACTCCAGAGTCAATTGTTTGAAGAGCAGAATGGCTTTGAGCTTCAAAACAAACTGACTTTGCTCCTATTGTACTAACCAGGCGATGTTCGACTGAGTTTTATTGTTCCCAATGTCCGTGGGAACCATTTTGTAGTTTCTTCACTTTCATGAGCACAAAATTTTTATAATCGTACAATCGTTAGCTTTTCTTTAAGAAAATTAGTTTAGCTTTACTGAAAACAAATTGTATTCTTACTCTTTCTATTTTATAATATTAATTACAATTGTAGTTTCTTCACTGATGAAAGTGAAAGTCACTTTAATCAGTGTAAACTTTTCATAATCGTTCAAACTTTAGCTTTTCTTTAAGAAAACCAGTTTGGCTTTACTAAAAATAAGTTGTATTCTTACTCTTTCAATTTTACAATTTTAATAGATGTCCAAAGCTGTTGAGACTTCCAGTAAAGAATTTCATTGTATATCAAACATTCAGTGCACTTGTTTTAGTTATTTTCAGTAATCTTGATTATTATGGTGATTTTCTTTCTCTTGCTGCAGTTACTGTTTTTGTGGTTCTGAAAAATGAAAACTGTACTTCTCGAAATAGAAATTGCTCTCAGTGAAGCAAAAACAACGTTTCATCCTAAGAAGGCTTAGGGAACCTTGAGCCTCTCTATTGCTTGTGGTAATTTCTGTTCGTTGTTGTGTTAATTGATTGTTTATTGTAATCTCTGTCTGTTTCGGTAATTGTTTATTCACTGATAGAGATTCCTGTTCATTTTAAGTTTGAATTATTATTTGACTTTATTTTTGCCGTCTTTTGTTTTCTTTAAAAACGTGTTTTCCTTAAACCCAACAGAAAATCATTAGTTTGTATCACGGAATGGCAGAAAACCACACATAGCTGGGGCCCAATCTATTTCGTTCCTTCAGAAGGGTAAAGTTTTAGCTTCTGCTCAAGGAAACCTCCTCCTGATATTCTAAAATTGCTGATTCTGTGTCATCCTCTCTAAGATGAATTGAAAGTAAATGAGCACATACATGTGAGCATTGTCCTCCTAAAGAATAAAAAAAGATTTTTGTGAAAAGCAAATAGAAGTCTCTGATACATAAAATATGATAGTTTAGCATTGATCAAGCTCAATACCCCTCTTGGGAGAGCTCTCCTTCTATTATTAAGCTTTAAAAATGTTTTCAGGTCCATCAGGTTCGATAAATAATTATAAATTTGACGATAGTGGTAATTTTAGAATCAGTATACAACACCATAATGTTGCCTATAATATAGAGTCATAAGACTTACGTTTTTAGAATTAAAAGCAGATTCTTTCTATTTGAATATTACGGTAAAAATTCCATTTTTTGAAAGCTCTTGTTACTTTCAGCTTGGAAGGTTCTTTACTAGAGTCACTCGGCTCTACTTGGCTTCCCCAAACTTTACTTAAGCTCAAGTGTCATCATGTCATTATAATTTGAAGTCGTGTATATTTTTGTCAACTAGTGTTGGTTGAACTGGAAGGTGATTGGGGGTTCATTGAAAAGGGCCAGTAGACGTTTCAAGGATTTGAGGATCCAGATTGAAGAAATGAAAGGTATTACTTGCCATTGGGGTTGGACTAAAGAGCGGCTAGAATTAATTGTAAATATTCCCTTTGAAGTCTAAAGTTACATAGAATGTAGAAATTTCAACGTTTTAAAACTTCTAATGATGAATTCAAAAAATTGCTTACGATTGATGAGTACAATAAAGGGTTATTCAAATTAATGTAAAATATACAAAATTACAAGCCAATAAAACAGTTTAACGGTTGATGTTTATTCAGTATTCCCACCCTCCATAAAAGATTTCGAAAACTACTTTAAAACATTCTAAGGTACTTAACTACATCGTTCATAAATGCGGACGACTAAACCTTAAACTTCACCCTTATTTCTAATGGATCAAATAGATTGCCCCAAAAATATATAAATCAATAAATTTTCAGCAGTGCGACTCTTTTCTTCTTTATAGTTTAACGGCAAATGCTAAAAAAGTGGCAGGAAGAAAAGAGTCATGCTATTGAAAATTAACTTGGTGTAATCATATAATTTAATATATTTTAATTGTATTAAAATGTACAATTATACCATGTTTCTCCATTGGGGGCTGAATGCGTGGTTAAAGTAGAGCAGGTAAGTATTTAGAATGTTTTGAAGTAGTTTCCAGGATTTCTAGGGTTTCTTTGCAGAACTCGGAATACTAAAGTGACACCCAATGGTTCAATGGTTAAACAGTTTCAAAGCTATGAATGAAGAATCAAAATACTTTATTCCATCGGTGACTGGTGTAATGAGTTGGTGGAATAAATTATTTATTCAAACTTTGACTGTTAGAAACACTAGAATGAAGAGCTAAAAATAGTGCCAACCATTGTTGGTTGAAATGAAGGGAAGTTGGAACTAATTAGAGATATGATCTTCTAGGGGCTTATGCAAAGTTCAACGGTCTAAAAACGTATAACAAAGAATTGAAAACACTACTTGCCATTGGTGGTTGGAATGAAGGTTCAAAGAGGTTCTCGCTACTAGCAGAAGATTCAGAGCTGAGAAAAAACTTCACGAAATCTGTTGTACGATACCTTCGACAATACCAGTTTGATGGCTTTGACTTGGATTGGGAGTATCCCGGAAGCCGTGATGGAGGAAGGCCTGAAGATAAAGAAAACTATCTGCGACTTGTTAAAGTAACTACTTTATTTCTTAACATTTCTGTATCCGCTTTTTCTTAGCATTTACCACGTATATATTATAGTGAAATAAATTAAGTGTTTAAGAGGCACAATGACGGATTTCTAAGTTGCATCATTTTCTCCCCTTTGAATGTCAACGAGATAATTGAAATTGCCCCAAATTTAAAATAAACACAAATAGCAACATGGTTATCACACTCCAATTTGAGTGTGATACGAGTATAACATTTGACTTGAAGATAATTTCCTATTGTTAAAAATATTTCCCATTTTTAACAAATCTGACATATCTTAGGGGGCTCCCCTCTCCTGCCTTAGCTGAAATGCTGGCCAGGATAACAATGATCAGTGTATATAACGGACAATAGAAGTCAATATTGTCATCTTCAATCCATTGTTTTTCTATGTTTCTTTTATTTGCATTTTTTATAAGGGAGTTCCACAGGGATTAAAAATGAATAATAAAAATATTCAAAATACATAGAAAATATAAGAGATAAGTAGAAAAACCCCACCACCACATTTCACATAGGTGAAAGTATCTTGCACCTATGCAGGATAGGTGCACCAGGCTATAAATTTTAGTACTTATTTCCACAGCTTCTTGGAGTGGGGAGCTCTTAACATAAAAAACTTGCCTTTAGTTTCTTATTTTCTTTTTCGGGTAGAAAAGGGTTTTCTCAATCAGTCTTTACGTGTTCCTCTCTCAACTCTTCGTTGGTTTTCTTCTTAGGATAGAATATATAAGTTGTTTACACATAAAATTTTAGTTATTATGGTACAATATAAATAACACTCTCCAATGAAACGGGGCTCGAGATTAGAATTATGTTGTGGCAATGTTAAGATATTTTTTTACCTGTCAGGAATGCTTTTAGTTACCCAACTAGGTAATGTAGCGAATTAATCCCGTGTACTCAGTTTCTATCCTGTGGTGACGCAGTTGATTGTTATGCGGTTGGCAATATGGAACCCAGAATCAGTCTCACCTGCCACAGGGCCTAGAATTGCTTAGAGGTTATACATTAGTTACTTGTAATGCTACTAACTAACTCATTGTTGCACCAAGACGCCTGAGGCCAACACAGGCACGCTACACACACTGCCTCCGTCCCAGTCTTTTCAAAGCTACTCTCTTTACATCCTACCAAGAAATTCCTATTTATCTTAGATCTTTACTTACGACATCCACTTACCCCATATGGGGACGACCTGCTTTTCGTTTGGCCCTGAATGGTTTTGAAACAACGAAAATCTACAGCAATCTGTAACCCTTCATCCGCAGAATGTGTCCTCACTCTTTACCCTAAAGTATTTCGGCACTTTGAATACTTATTGACTGTTCTAATTAAACGACCCTTGTTTTTCAGGAGTCGGGATAAAATTTAAACTTTAGCGTAAAGAGCAAGGTGTTGAAGAGGGTGATACCCACCTCATCGCATAATAATTTCTCTCAGTTTTAAGTTTTAATGTTGCTTCTTACTTTAAGTTTAAAAACTCTTTTTTTTATATAATTTCTGATCTTTGTTTAAATAACGCCAGGATATCTAGGTCCACTTCGACAGAAAAATACCCCTTCCCAAGGATATATTCGCAGAACAATTCAATCCTGGCAAAAATTTACCCCGGACAATTATCCTTAACATCGCCATGCGTAAAATTGGATCGATAAAGAGACAGCATGACATATAAAGACATTTCTAATAGAAATTCTGGCAAATTCCCCATGTGTAAAATATCTCCTTAACAGTTCAAGGCCCTGGAAACTTCCCTCCTCATGAAAAATTCTCTCCGTGCAAAATCTCCCAGCAGAAAATTCCTTTTCCCCTCCGTACCCTAAAAATGTATGCATACTTCCAACAACAAATACTATGCGCAAACAATGGACAATTTTTATAACTTAAAGGCCTTTCCCAAGGGGCTCTGATGGATCATGTCATCTTCACATAGTTATTGAGCCTTTCAACCATTCTGAATAAAATAGCTATCTCAAAACTTTGATTAAATGATTATGGGAAAAAGTGGGTGGGAAGCGGCTTAGTTTTCCTCCAATTTTTGTCATTTAAAAAGGGTACTAAATATTTTTTCTTTAGAATGAGCTCCCTCCCGACTTTCTAGGCGTGCTGGGTCGATAGGATCACCCCCGGGAAAGAACAAATAAAGACGGATCCGTGATCTTTCTTCTGGCAAAATTGCAGATTTTACATTTCTGCAGATAGGAGCTTGAAACCTCTACATAAGGGTTATTTAATGCGCTGAATCTGAGGATGAGGTTTTCATTAACATCAATGATTCTAGAGGGCATTTCCCCTTTATTCGAAAATCAGACAGATTTTCTCAGGATCTTGGCTTTTGATGGGTAAGACTTAACTTAATGAAGCTTATATATTTAGAATCAAACAGTTTGGGGTAACGAACTGTAGTAAAAAGTGACCCGGCTCAATAGTGACCCCAGCTCAAACAAAACTCTAATAAAGGAATTTTGAAAATTCGGAAAACGCACCCTAAAAGTCATAGAATCTTTTCTCTCTCTATCTCTCTCTGTCTTTCTGTCTCTCTGTGCTGCTCCTTATATTCCTCTTTCTCTTCATCTTTCTTTCTCTCTCCATTTTTATGGCACTTGGTATTAACCAAGTGACATATAGCAGTCGCCAATTCTGTCGGTCTGTCGGTCTGTCTGTCGGTCTGTCTGTCGGTCTGTCTGTCGGTCTGTCTGTCGGTCCCGGTTTTGCTACTTTAGGCACTTCCAGGTAAGCTAGGACGATGAAATTTGGCAAGCGTATCAGGGACCGGACCAGATTAAATTAGAAATAGTCGTTTTCCCGATTTGACCATCTGGGGGGGAGTGGGGGCCCGGTTAATTCGCAAAAAATAGAAAAAATGAAGTATTTTTAACTTATCAGCGGGTATTTGGATCTTAATGAAATTTGATGTTTGGAATGATATTGTGTCTTAGAGCTCTTATTTTTAATCCCGACCGGATCTGATGACATTGGGGGGAGTTGGAGGGGGAAAACCTAAAGTCCCGGTTTTGCTACTTTAGGCACTTCCAGGTAAGCTAGGACGATGAAATTTGGCAAGCGTATCAGGGACCGGACCAGATTAAATTAGAAATAGTCGTTTTCCCGATTTGACCATCTGGGGGGGGGAGAAGGGGCCGGTTAATTCGGAAAAATAGAAAAAATGAAGTATTTTTAACTTATGAGCGGGTGATTGGATCTTAATGAAATTTGATGTTTGGAATGATATTGTGTCTCAGAGCTCTTATTTTAAATCCCGACTGGGTCTGATGACATTGGGGGGAGTTGGAGGGGGGAAACCTAAAATCTTGGAAAACACTTAGAGTAGAGGGATCGGGATGAAACTTGATGGGAAAAATAAGCGCAAGTCCCAGATACATGATTGACATAATCGGAACTTATTTGCTCTCTTTGGGGTAGTTGGGAGGGGGGGAGTAAGTCTTAAAAATTAGAAAAATGAGGTATTTTCAACTTACGAACGGGTGATCGGATCTCAATGAAATTTGATGTTTAGAAGGATATCGTGTCTTAGAGCTCTTATTTTAAATCCCGACCGGATCTGGTGATGGGGGCGGGGAGTTGGGAGGGGGAAACCTAAAACTTGGAAAACACTTAGAGTGGAGGGATCGGGATGAAACATGGTGGGAAAAATAAACACAAGTCCTAGATAGATGATTGACATAAACGGAACGGATCCGCTCTCTTTTGGGTAGTTGGGGGGGGGGGGTTAATTCTGAAAAATTAGAAAAAATGAGGTATTTTTAACTTACGAATGGGTGATTGGATCTCCATGAAATTTGATTTTTAGAAGGATATCGTGGCTCAAAGCTCTTATTTTAAATCCTGACCGGATCTGGTGACATTGGGGGAAGTTTGGGGTGGGGAGACCTAAAATGATGGGAAACCCTTAGATTGGAAGGATTGGGATGAAACTTGGTTGGAAAAATAAGCAAAAGTCTTGCATACGTAATTTACATAATTGGAACGGATCCGCTCAATTGCGGGGGGGGGGGGGTAATTCTGAAAAATAAGAAAAATAACGTATTTTTAACTTACGAAGGAGTGATCGGATCTTCATGAAACTTCATATTTAGAAGGACCTCGTAACTCTGATATCTTATTTTAAATCTCAACCGGATCAAACGTAATTGGGGGGGGGGACAGTTGGGGGGACCGGAAATCTTAGAAAATACTTAAAGCGGTGAGATCAGGATGAAACTGGATGGGAAGAATAGAAACCTGTCTAAGATACGTGACTGACATAACTGGACCGGATCTGCTCTCTTTGGTGGAATTGGGAGGGGGGAGGTAATTTTGAAAATTGAGGTATTTGTAACTTACGAAAGGGTGACCAGATCTTAATGAAATTTGATATTTAGAAGGATCTTGTGCTATAAAGTTTAACTTTAGGTTCTGACCTTCTCACAAGTGCCAAATGAGCTCTTGGCTCTTCCGACCTCGTCCAAATGAGCTCTTGGCTCTTCCGACCTCGTACCATATGAGCTCTCGGCTCTTCCGACCTCGTCACAAGTGCCATATGAGCTCTTAGCTCTTGTTTTGGTAGAGTCATTCCATTTCTATTCTAAATATGAGAGCAAAAAAATTGGAACGGGTCTTCTGTTCTCAAAACAGAACACAATTTGACTAAAGTAAAAACTTTAAGGATTATCGGGTATAAATACTGGCTTAGGCATTAGGCACATTTTTCTTATACTATTTATTTTACCAATCGCGAGCAATACCAGGGGGTGTCCTATTGTGACTTGGTAAGACATTCTAAGCATGCAAACTCGGTATGTATAAGAAAATAGAGGGAGTCCCAAAATTAGGGAATCAGTCATTGTTTGAGATGATCACTGTCATAGTTGTCTTAAGCATTAGGATCATAATAACTAAATTTAAAAATCGACGTTGCGCAGGTAACGATTTCCTGATTCAATGCCTTTAGAGTGTAATGCTTCGTTAGGGGCAAATCATCCACTTTTCTCTTTCCACTCCGCTTTCCACTTTTCTCTCTCAGAGTTCTCTAGGTACTAACTTAACACTTGGTCGACTCTGGCTGAGCTTACAGAGTCACGCCATAGACCCCTGTTCCAAACCTAATAAATAGTGACACCATGACTTGAACCCTAACCTCAGGATTCTAAGTCTGGTTTCAAGCTAATGTGTGCACAAATGTTGATTTTGTATTTTTTACCAGAAGAAAGATCACGATGCGTGTTTATTTGTTTGTTTTCCTCAGGGATGATCGTATCCAACCAGTGATCTTAGAAGATTGGAAGAGAGCCCATTTGATAAAAAATGTTAAAGGGCAACTAAGCCCCTCCCACGCTCATTTTTCCCCCAAAGTCACACGATCAAAATTTTGAGAAAGCCATTTTTTCAGTACAGTCGAAAAATGTAATAACCATGTCTTTGGTAATTACTTGAACCCCACAGTCTTCAGAGGAAGGGTTAAAAGCAGTCAAATTTGCCCATTGCTCACATATAGCAATGGTTGTTAGAAAGTACACGGACATTTTTCAGGGGTTACTTTTCTGGTGGAAAAGGGGAGGGGTTTTTAATATGTTGCTAAATACGGAATCTGTGTTGATTTTTGATTAAATGATTTAAATCAACGTTTTTCCGATAGAGGTAAACAGTGAATATAAAGCTAAAAATAAACAAATAATATTACTTCCCAGTTTATGCGACATATGTATGTAAAGCCAGCTCAAATAAAAAAAAAAATCATGACACTTTCCAAGATTTGTTGAAATTTAGTAAAGTTGTGTTTTCCAGAAAAGACAGAAGAATTCATAATTTTCGAACCTGCAGCTCGTCTCAACTCTTTAAACCAATTTGATATAATTCAAGTTGTATGATATCAGCCCCCCATAATTTAATGTGTTTATTCAGCATGGTCCTCAGCTCCTGATCTTAGTCGGTTAGTGTTATGAGTATTTGTATTTATCATCACCCATTATTGGTATTGTTGTCTCAGGCAATTACGCCAAAAGTCCAGCTGTAGCTCTTTAGCTCAAACTGAAAAGAAAATCGATATAAAAAACTTATTGACGAATTCATTAAAACAGACGGCAAAAGAATTTGAAAGTAATAATGTTATTGCTGCCAAATTTTCAAATTTCTCCTTAATGTAATCAGTACTTCATTAAGTCATATGGTTAAAATCCACACTGACTATTTTTTGCTCTGATAATTTTGCTTTTATAGTCAGAATCGTATTAAATTATCATTGATGCAATTTCTAACTTTTCATAGGGGGGCTTAGGGTCATGATATCTCCTGGATTTATACTCTGTTTACCCTAGTGCCGATGTATTTATCCCATTTTAGCCGTTAACTCTGTATTCGTTTTGTAGTCCATGGGTCTCCAAACATCTTTTTAATTCTACAACAAATTCCTCCCTCGCGCCTGCATATTAAAGTCTGTCAACCCTTTGTATATATTGATTGATTGAATTTAAACTTGCTTTAAGAGAGACAAAACATTTATTATTAAGCCAAAACAAAATCAGTAATAACAGCCACCTGGAGAAGTAAAAACTTGTCCGAGGGTGTGGCAAAAATAAATTAGAAAATAATACAGGACAAAGAAAAAAAAGTTATTTATTAAACCAACAGTACGGCCTAATCAGCACAACAAGCCTTTCGACAAACAAATTCAACAATCATAATAAAATCATACCCCTAGAGGCCAGAACACATTACTGATTTATTTATTTACACAGCCACCATCCCCCCCCCCAATTTTTTTTTAACTGGCCTAAAACAAACGGTGTTATGATATTTTCTTATAATAATTTTTGTTTCATAAAATATTTCCGTTATTTTAATAACAGCATTAACTGTAAATGTAGAAAATGACATTGACTTTTATGCACTTTTTTCCAATTTCCAAGTTCAATTATTTTGAATCCCTCTCTTTTCCTTGAGCCAAAATAATAATATGAATGAATGAATGAATGAACTTTATTACCCGTAAAGTATAAAAAACACAAAGTACGGAGTATTATAAATAAATAAACAAAAACAAATAAGATAAACAGCGAAGAAAAACAAAAATCAAACTAACAAAAGACAACATGGACTAATCATCCAGTATCAATATGGAAAAAAGGCTGCAGAGGGTCATAAACGTGAATAAAGTTGACAGTCTTTTTACATAAATAGTCACTGGAAGACCGAATCCGAGAAGGCACATCTACTATACCAAATCGAGCAATTATTTTTTTGTTTCGGTCCCATCTAGGAAGCCGGAGGAGGAATTTACAATATCAGAAATAAGCCGTACGTAGAGTATGTCGATCTTTCTTACGAAACAGATGAGCCATGCCTGATAAAAACAAAAGCACAGGAGCGCAATAAGCATTATAAATCATGCACAAACCGTTGCGGTTGTAACGGCTTTTGTTTGGGGATATTTTTCCGTAAGCGACGCGTAGGTTTTTCACGGCTTGATTCACTAGGGATGAACAGGTAGTGGAAAGTGTTGGGCCGAAACACAGACCAAGCCAACTAACTAAAGAAGAACATGGCAGAATTGCAGTCCCAGCAACGAATGGAGCGACCGCATAAGGGCTATTAAAACAAATAAACTCGCATTTAGACGCATTAACTGACAGTCCAATCTTAGATAATTCATTGGTTAATATAGTAAAATTAGAAAGCAATCCACGGCGAGTCCGGGCAACAAGAAGAACGTCATCTGCATATGCAATAGAAGACAAACCAGTATTACCGTAAAAAACAGAACTTCTAAGGGGACGCAGGCACGATGCAAGCACGCATTTAAATATACTAGGAGACAATACGGCACCTTGCCGAACTCCCTTATTAATTTTTACTGGGTCAGATATTTGGCCATTCCAGGTAACTTGAATTTTAGACTTTGAATACCAAGAAGACAATAAACTTAGTACGGAAGGATTAACACCTGAAGACGCAAGGGAAAATAGAGCCTGAGAGTGCACAATATTATCGAAAGCTCCAGAAATATCAACAGTAAGACAGTATAAAGACATTTTAGCTTTTACGGCATCTTTCATGAGTCGGCTTAAAACATGATGTGCATGGGAGCAACCGAAACTTTTCCGAAAACCAAATTGAAAAGGCGTAAAATCACAATTCGACTCAATTTCTGGTAGTAACAAATGTTCAAGCAACTTACTTAAGAAACACGATACTTAAATGGGACGATAATTCACACATGACGTGGGGTCCTTGCCTTGCTTTTGAATAGACGTTACACGGCCACAAAGGAAACTATCAGGAACAAGCGACTGTGCTAAGCAAGACTGGAAAAATATTTGTAGATGGTTAAGTAGAGCAGGACAATCATAAGCAAAAATCGGTAAGAAAGGCCGTCACCATCAAGGCTATTTGAACGCTTAATTTTTCTTAAAGCCCGGCGAATTTCAGATATTGCTACAGGCTGGACATGAGCCTGCAGGAGACGGTATGGTAAAAGCGGTTTAAGCAACTTATAATAAAAAGACTGAAGAAAACTATTAAATACACTGAAGACACGCTTATAATGATCAACAAAATTAGCTAGCTGGAGACAAGATAGGGTAGATGGGGAACATTTCTCACTATTAATAACCTTATTCCAGGAGGCCTTATCGGTGGGGCCTGGCCATGCATTCAAGCGTGCCCTCTTCAAACTGGCCTTATATTCAAGTTTACACTTTTGTTTCACAGAGAAAACAGCTCCGGAAGATGGTCGGTCACATGATATCTACATACGTAGCAAAAATTTGGCTTTTTGCTTAGCACGTTTTACTTCAGGATCAACGTTCCAATTAGGCTTTCTTGTACCAATCCTAACTTTATCCACAGGCACTGCAGCTTTGGAAGCTGATTTAAGGCAATGGACAATTTGACAATAATAGAAATTTAGGTCAACTGTACTTGAAGGCGAGGAAACTGACGTTTGCAGCAAGCGTAGCAAGGTATAGTGAGACATTAGCACGATCCCAATTCAACTTCGTATGCCACTTCGGCTGAGCCGAAAGTGTTTTACCAGATAGCTCACAGGACAAATTACAGCTAAGAATAAGGTGATCGTCGTCAATCTTCTCTTCGTCCACCATGACAATCGATGATATTAAGCTGGAACTGGAAGAGATCACGTGATCCAGGTTCGATTTTAAACAGCCTCTGTTATGAATATACGTGAATGGGAGGCTCTTAACTGCGACGTGATATATGCTAGGAAATGATTCTAGCAAGAGGATTGATCTATCGGAGGTACCAAGAATATCACAGTTAAGGTCACCAGCTAAAACCCAATTTAGGTCTTTCAAACGTAGACTTTCGAGTAGAGACTTTAAACTGGAGCAACATTTAGCGAAAGATGTGAACGATGCTATAGAACGTCGATCGCAAGGTAAGTAAACGCTTATAAAGGCGGTACTGTCACATTTAATCGCTAAGATGTTATCATCACAATGAATCACAGAGGGCTTTGATGGGGAACGGAAGAAAATTGCTAGGCCACCGGAAAGGCGGCTTCTAGTTTTCTTGGCCTCTTGCGAAAAAAAATGGTGGACAGAAGATCGCTTTAGACTAGAAACGTTTGATTTGAGGCAAATCAAAGAGGCAAAATCCTGGGGACAGAGTCACAATTGAACTTGTTCCCAAGCTCAAAAGGGAATCAGGCCGGGTGAAAACTGGAAAAAAGGACATTTTTGACCACTATGTTGGATTTTTTTCAAGAAGGTGTATCCTGTTTTAGCAAAGAAACCCACTTTGAATGCTATTAAAATTGGTACTTTGATACTAAGTTGGTTGAAGACCAATTCGGATATCAAACAACAAAGAATAAATTTGTGTAGATGTCATGATAATATTTACAAATATGCAGAGTGCTGGCAGGACCAAGGCTTGCTACTAATAAAAGAGATGGCACTATAGTCTGTGATTAGCCTATTTAATATCAGACTATTCTAAAATCAGCTTGATTTGATTTTTTTTTTTTAGTTTATATAATTAAAATACTGATCTAGTATAATAAAATCTGATCTAATGATAAAATAATCATTATAATATAAACAAACATGCTGTATACAGCTTGTCATACTAGTTATTGTCTTTAGTCTGATTTGTTGTAATTTATTGTTTAAAACTATTATGTAAATTCATGTAAATGTAAACTTTTATCTGTTTGTTATATGTCATTTATATAATTGTTTTCACTGGCTGTCAGAAAGCTTTTTTGCAACTTTAGATAAGACCGGGAATTAACCCTGTAGCCAAGGACCAATTACCGTCATAATTGAAAATAAAAGTAAACTTTACTAAACTAGGTTTAATAAAGCAAGGGGAACTTTAATAGAAATAAAATGTAGAAATTAATTATTGCATTTTGCCCGTTCAGTTTTGGAACAAATAGTAAGTAGGCTATTCGTATTTTTTGTAAAATGACATTGGTCAAACTTTCGTCATGGATTGAATGGCGGATCTTATTTTTATGTAAACCCAGCCTCAATCAATAAGTTAGAAACTTTTTTAGCTACTAGTTTTTGCTTTTTAGCATTATTTTTCTTTTCTAGCTTTTTTTCTGTCATTTATCAATAGCATTTGAACCAAAAAAAATATGTAATTTTAATTTAATAGTTAGGGTCAAAAAACTTACGATGAAAAATAATCAAAATAGCTCTGTTGAGTTAGTTTTTGTTGTCTTTTTCATTACTTAGACTATACCCTAATTTTTTTACTTTCTTCAATTTTATCCAAAGGTTCTCCAAAAATTAACAAGAAATTAACAGTTTGTGTTCATGTCAACGCACGTATATTTACAAAGGTTTATTTTTGAAGTTATTTTGGAGACCTAAAAATCTTTCGGAGAATTTTGAGGGAGCTTGGAAAAAATCCAAGACAGTAGAAGCACTGCTGGTTTTCATTTCCGAAAATTATCGTCCACGAAAATTAGTGGTTTCTATTTTGAGTTAACTTTTGTTTAATTACGTGCGTTAATTTTTAGAGCCATTTCGGAAACCGAAAATATTTTCGGGAAAATTTGAGGAGGCATGGAAAATTCGAGACAGTGGAAGTGCTGCTGTTCTCCTCTCAAAAAACTTCAATTAACAAAAACTATAGGTTTTTATTCCGAGTTGAAGTATTTTGTATTTTTACAATTTTTTACAAATTTGTTTTCGTATTTTTACAAATATTAGCATTCAGGGAGATCTGAGACACTCCTTCAGTTTGGAGATGAAGAAACTCCTACAGAGTTTGGGGATGATGGGAGCGCTGCTCCTACCACATGATGTAACAGCGTGATGTAAGTTTGATGTTGCTTTACTACACTTGAGCTAATTTCTGACAAAAGACGATAAATTGTGCAGGTCAAAGATGACCAGGTAACGTCGTCATGCAGGACTGGACTGATATGTTCGACTGAGAATTCTTCTCTGAAGTTTCCCTAAAAATTACCCTATTTGAAAATATAGGTGCTCGATTTTGGATGGGTATTTTGGCTTCATATATAAGAAAAGTTTAATTAGTACTCAGTGCATAAACAGGGAGATTTAATTTATATTTTCTTTTTTTTATAATCCGTTCCGGTCAAGGATACGAATTTTTCAAGTAAGATTCGAAACAAAAAGAAACCAATATTCGCCTGTAAAAATACCTTTTCTTCATCAGATAAACTTGGAATTCAGTTGCCGAACCGAAAGTTCACTCCTGTCAAGTTCTAGATTTAAATTCAGTTGATCCCTTTATTAAAAATTTTATTTGCAGGATTTGCGTCGTGCTTTTGAGTCGGAAGCTAAGAAAACAAAGCGACCCCGTCTCCTTTTAACAATGGCGGTTCCAGCTGGAATTGAAACAATTGAGAAAGGATACGATGTTCCCAGACTCTCTAAGTAGGTTCCTCAAATTTTATTTTCTTTTTAACTTGCAAATGTAAGGCTGAACATACTATAAATAATAGTTAATTATTGTTTTGAGTCTTTTTATTTTGATGTATAAAATTTTTTTAAGGAACTAATATTAGTTGCGAAAATTTCCTAACCAGTGTTCTCAATGGCGGTCATTTGTATGTGGCTTGATTGTACGAAATTACATTCTTCTAGAATATATTTTAAAATATTTTCGAGATAATACTTCACTATCATCCAAATGAAGAAGGTGAGTGATAAATATCGTCGGGTTGACCAAACTGCTCACCTTTACACCTTGAATTCATTTATCTTTAGGGTTCTTGGAACTTCCCTCGAATGAGTATCACAAACACTGTTAAAACTAACTCTTGTCTCATATTTGTACTTCAAAAAATTAATAGGACCAGTTTTGGCCATTCTTGGGGTAGAATAAACAAATTTATAGCTTTAATTTCTTACGTCAGAAAGTATAAATAACTCAAATTCTGCTTTCATAAAACAGATTCCCAACGGTAGAAACCCTGGTATATTTTTGAAAAATGAAAAAATTGATTATTTCAAAATTTTCTGAAGTGTTTGCTCTCTCTCTCCACTTCTCTCTCTCTTTTCCTCTCTCTCTCACTCTCTCTCTTTCTCTCTTTCTCTCACTCTTTCTCTCTCTGTCTCTGTCTTTTTTTAAATCAACAGATTGTTAATGTTAGAATTTGGACCCAATTGAACATAGCAATACTGACACCCATCACGATACTGCCCTAAAAACAACAATTTTTAATCAGCCGAATAAAAGCTTAGGAGGTCATTGTTTCCAAATGTGAATAGACCTAGGATTCCCTGGAGATGGGCTCCAGGAGGAGAAACTGTTTTTATTTTGATTTACTGTACCATACTTGAAACCATACATGAAAAAAGTTAAATCATATTTGTAATTTTGAATTCTTTAAAATTTGAATTTTGATTCTTTAAGATTTTTTATTCTTTGAAATTTCTCATTAGTTTAGTTTGAGCCCAAAATTCGGTTTTTATGAGTTAACTCCCGCGGCTACATTCACACACAATGAAACACACTGTGGCAGTCGAACTAGAGTGTGATTAGTAATGTGATATTTTAACATCTGAAAAGCATTTATAATTTTTCTAACTTTTTTCTGTGTTCCGGACTAGTAACTAAATGTTTCATCAAGTATGATGAAGGGGTTGCCAACTCTCAGAATTAATGTACGCCAGGTGGCGTGTGCCAAGAGTTTCAAGTTTGGTGGATCTGTGCCAAGTATGTTGAAGCTGTCCCAATCGTGGTAAAACAGTGTGGCACAAGTGGATGCACACCGGGTGGTGGAAATTTGGTAGCACCCCGAATAAGATTAAGATAAAAAGAATTAAATCCAATTTGTCAAAAGTGCGGAGTAATTGTCAGTAGAGTGAATTGTCATTAGGGTTAAAATACAAAAATATTTTATGTCTCTTATTCTGATTATTATATATCAGATATGTCAATATTATGTGATATTATATATCGCAGCTGAGAGATGTGTAATTTCCCTCACTTATTTCTTTTCTTTCGCTTTTTATATGCACTAAATTATTGAATAATTTTTTGACATCGAAACAAAATGAAACACTGAAATAAATGTTGAAATAAATTTCGAATAAATATTAAAGGAAGTAGCGTCTGAAAAGCCCTTACCCAAGCCCTTGCTTAAGAATTTACCCACCTTTATTGAAGGCACACTTAATTCTATTATCCATTTGACATAAAAAAAATATTGTTGTTTGAAAAGGAGTTCCTCTAAGTACTAATTGCTGTATAGCTGGCAATTTCCTATTTTTTAGGGTCAACAGTATATACCCAAGCAGGCTTGTATGCAGGAAACAGTTTTCCTGCATTTTTAAGACAAATTTACGAAACAGAAAAATATTTTATGAAAGGAGTAGGGAAGGATCCAATTAGGTACCCCTCTTCCTCCATAGGATACAACCCTTATTTGGAAATATTATTTGTTGTTTCAATCAACTCTATATTCCAGGTATCTCGACTTTTTCAACCTCCTGTCGTATGATTATCATGCCTCAACTGAACCACTGGTCAACCATCATTCGCCGCTTAGATCTTACGACGAAACTGACTTTGAACACCAATTAACTGTGGTATGTCTTATGCCCTTTCACGGTAGTATATCTTAAGTCTTGATGTTATGCAATCTTACGGAACAAATTTTTTCCATAACTTAAACACAATTCATTGGATTTAAGTTCTAATTAGAATTTTTCGCTACGAAAGCTACGAAAAATTCTAATTAGAATTTTTCGTTGCTACGGTTTTACACCGTTTAACAAAAAAAATGAATTTTGATACCAATAATTACATCAAAAGAATTGAATTTTTATGCAATTTTAAGTATATAAGTTTCATTAAGTTTTGTCTTACCAATAAAAATTTACGAGCCTGAGAATATTTGCCTTATATTAGAAAATAGAGGGAAACACCCCCTAAAAGTCATAGAATCTTAAAGAAAATCTCACCATCATATTCAGCGTATCAAAGAACCCTACTGTAGAAGTTTCAAGCTCCTATCTGCGAAAATGTGGAATTTTGCATTTTTTGCCAGAAGACAGATCTGGGGTGCGTGTTTTTTTTTTTTTTTTTTTTATTTTTTTTATTATTTTTTTTTTTTTTAGGAGTGATTGTATCGATCCCATGGTCCTAGAATGTCATGAAAGGGCTCATTCTAACGGAGATTAAAGTTATAGTTCCACCAAAAAATATAAAGTCATAGTTATAGATTAAAGTTATAGGGACCAAAAAATTGGAGGGCACCTAGGTCCCCTCCCATGCTCATTTTGTTTCCCGAAGTCACCGGATCAAAATCTTGAGATATTCATTTTGTTCAGCATAGTCATAAAACCTAATTATGTCTTTTGGGACGACTTAATCCCACACAGTCCATTGGGGAGGGGCTGCAAGTTACAAACCATTGTTTACATTGACCGTTGACCATTGACCATTGTTTACATATAGTATTGTTTATTGGGAAATATATAGACGTTTTCAGGGGGACTTTTTCACGCTGGGAGGATTGGTAGGGGAAAAGGGTTACATGGGAGGATCTTTCCATGGAGGAATTTGTCATGAGAGAAGAGAATTTCCATGAAGGGGCCTTAGGATTTTCTAGTATTATTTAAAAAAAAACGAGAAAATAAAGGAAAAAAGTTTTTTTCAGCTGGAAGTAAGAAGCAGCATTAAAACCTAAAACCAACAGAAATTATTACGTATACAAAGAGGTTTGTCTCCTCCACAATACATCGCTCTTTACGCAAAAGTTTTTTTTAGTAATTTCAAGTTTTTATTCTACGGCCTTTGTGGTTCAAGGGTCATTCTTAAAGAACTGGGACAAAATTCAAGCTTTAGTGGAAAGAGCAAGGTATTGACGAGGGGACGAACCCATCATATACGTAATAAAAACATACAAATATAGAAGTTCGTCACGTAAGTTACATATATTTATTACTAATAACGTTCGCAAAAAAATAAAAAGTTTTAGTTGCCTTTTGAAGTAACCGAAAATTGGGGGGCAACTAGGTCTCTACCCCCACCCCTTTTTTATCAAAATCGTCCGATCAGAACTATGAGAAAGCCATTTAGCAAAAAAAAAAAATGATATGCAAATTTAGTTTTGATTATTCATGTGTGGTGAGCCAAAATCGAAACATGCATTAATTCAAAAATGTTCAGAAATTAAATAAAAAAAAACAAGTTTTTTAAACTGTAAGTAAGAAGCGACATTAAAACTTTACACGAACAGAAATTATTTCGTATATGGAAGAGGTTGTCCCCTATTTGACGCCTCGCCCTTTACGGTAAAGTTTTTTTATGGTTTCAAAAAGTTTTATAGGTTTCATTGTTTCAACAAACTCTTTCATATATGGAATAATTTCTATTTGTTTTTTAAGTTTTATTATCACACCTTACTTTCAGTTTAAAAAACTTGTTTTTTTATTTAACTCAATAAAAAAGGGAAAAGAAACAATTAAAAAAAAAAAATTAAAATCGTCTATAGAAAAGGACAACCAACACACGATAAAAAAGAACAAACGACAAAAGAAAACAATAAAACAAAAACAAATAAATACAATTTTCATTTTAAACAATTCCAGAAATACAATTACAGTAAACTGTCTGATTAGTTACCGACGAGAAACGAATGTCTCTAGTAGCCTACACACAGATAATTCTGCTCTTGTCTTGTCAGTGATTAGTCAGACAGTTACAGTAATTGTAGTTCTGGAAGTATTTAAAATGTGACTTATATTTTTTTTTCTTGTGTACTAATTGTAGTTTTCTTTGGAAGATTCTATTTTTTGAATTGTTTCTTTTATCTTAAGTTTTTCTCCGTTTAAAAAGGCACCTGGACGTGGATTCGAAATATTTGGATTTATGTTTTTGCTTAAAGTTTTGTTGTCGTCTTTTTATCTTTTGTTTTATTCCATCGCTTTATTTAAGTTATACTCGTTTTTTTTCTCTTAATTTTGTGGAACATAACGTTCGTATTTACCTTTTATGGATAAGACTACGTGACGTTTCAAACATTTCGTGGTAAAAAACTGCATGTAAGGAGCGACCCGGCTCAATAGTAACCAATCATCTAAAGAAAAAAGAATTTAGAAACCAATAGATACATCAAAAGAATTGACTTCTTATGCTGATTTTAAATATATAAGTTTTATCAAATTTAGTTTTACCCATCAAAAGATCTGAAGAAACATACCTTATTTTTGAAAAAAAAGGGGGAAACAACCCTTAAAAGGAACAGAACCTTAACACAAATAACACCGTCGGATTCTGCATATCAGAGAGCCCTTCTGTAGAGGTTTCAAGCTCCTTTCTGCACAAATGTGCTATTTTGTACTTTTTGCCAGAAGAAAGATTACGGATTGTGTGTTTTTTTTGTTTTTTTTTTTTTTATTGTTCTTTTTCCCAGGGGCAATTTTATCGACCCAGTGGTCCTAGGATTTTACAAGAGGGCTAATTCAAACGGAATTCCAAAGTTCTAGTGCCTTTTTTAAGTGACCAAAAAATTGGAGGGCAACTAGGCCCCTTCCCACGCTCATTTTTTCCCAAAGTCACCGAATCAATTTTTCAAGACAGTCATTTTGTTCAGCATATTTGAAATATCTAATCACTATGTCTTTGCGGACGATTTAATCCCCCACAATCCCTGGGACTGTGGGGGATTCAATACTTTACTCTTTATGATAAAGTTCGAGTTCTGTGAAATATTGGCCGATATAAGGATTGATTTGTTTGTACTATTTTCTAGCCAATCTTAGCATTGGCTTGTTTTGCCCTAAGCAGCTTCATAACTTCGGTTTTTATATGATAACAAGCCAAAGATATTGTATACCTTCGCCTTGTGATTGCTATTAAATAGTAAAAAAAACTTACAACTGAAAGTAAGGAATGACATTAAAATTTAAAACTAACATAAATTACTCCGTATATCTATTAAAGATCTTTTTTATCATTCATTTCAGCCATTTGAAAATTGTTCAGCTTGTGACTTCCATTAAAACTTATTGAGACTTACAACATTAAAACTTAAAACGAACAAAAATATTACATATGTGACATTGGTTGCCTCTCCTCAATAGCTCTCTGTTACGCTATAGTTTCTTTTTTAACTTTTAATTAAACAGATTTTATCTGTTTAATTGTCTGTTTGATTAATTCTGTTTTTGTCTGTTTTAAATATAATTTCATAAATTCTAATTAAACAGCTTTTGTCATTCAGCAGTCATTCCTAAGCAACTGGAGTAAAAACCAAAAATAGGTTATTATAAAGATAATTATTCATATTTGGTGAGCCAAACTTTATTCTACTTTCTGTGATCATTCTGTCCTTTATGCTTCAGGTCTTTTCCCCCTTCTTAATAATGGTAATTTAAAAAGAATTCTGATAAATTATTTCAAATTTTGCAAATTTCTTCTGTATCTTCCTCCTTGGACAAAAAACCGGACTCTTGTTAAAAAATTCTCAGTTCCTGATATAACTTTGAAGTTGGAGATTCTTCACAGAAAACTCTCTAGTACAGCTTCTGCGCGCCTATCCCCTCACCACCGTCTTATCCGTTTTTTTCGTTGACTATTTGTGTTTATTGTTTTTCTTTTTGTGCTTTTTTTATATTCATTCTTACTCCACCATATTTACTTTATGTATCGTGTGGGTGAAAAATAAAATTAAATTCAAAATCTGCATTAATTCAAAAGCGTTCAGAAATTAAATAAAAAAAGCTTTTTTAACAGAAAGTAAGGAGCAACATTAAAAGTTAAACCGAACAGAAATTATTACATATATGAAAGGGGCTTTCCCTTCCTCAACGTTCGCTCTTTGCTCTAAGGTCTGACTCTTTCTCACAACTCTACTTTATAAAACAATAAAAACTTTAGCGTAAACAGTGGGGCGTTGTGGAAGGGACAACCCCTTTCATACACAGAATAATTTATGTTTGTTTTAAGTTTTAATGTCGCTTCTTACTTTCGGTAAAAAAAAACTTTTTTATTTTAGTGAATAAGGAACAAAAACAACATCATGTATATAGATATTTTAATAAGTAACCATTATCCAGGCTGGTTAATTGACCAGACTTTTTCGAAAAGAAGGAAAAAATTTCTAGAATTTTCAAACAATATTCTGCAAACAACAGAAAAGAAAGATGTTTTTTGTTCTTTACCATATGTTCCAATGCTGAGTGAAAACTTAAAATAATTTTACAAAATAATGGTCTAAAGGTAGCTTTAAGAGGTAGGTTTTTAAAACCTAAACTTTGGCTAGTTTTTTAAATTCTGGAAAGGATCGAACTTCCGTAGAGCGACAAAGTGGGGCTTATAAAATCCTATGTATTTGTGGAAGCTCTTATGTGGGATGTATAAACTGGAATTTAAAAATGAGATTACTACAACATCATAATTCCATTTCATCGTCCTTAAAGCAAAATTCCAAAAATGAGGATTTCACATCGGCTCTATCGGAACATATTTATAATTATCCAAGCCGTTTTATTTTCTTTGAAAATGTTTCTTTGATTTCTAGGGACCAAGGTTTAAAGCGAATTTTCAGGGAATCAATTGAAATTATAAAAATATTATTCAAGAATAATTCCATAAACAGAGATACAGGTGAATTTGGATTGAATTCAATTTATGATAATTTACTGAGGTCAAATAAAGTATGTCCCACCTCACCAAAGAGCTATGACCTCTGTCCACCTGGTTTGTCAGATAATTCTAAAGAACCGGAACCGAAAAGGTCAAGTAGATTTGCTTCTGCTGTTGCATTGAAAAAATAAGAGCAATAAATCATTTGTACTTAGTTTATTGGGTATAAATTTTGTTTGTTTTTATTGATGTTTTTTAGTTTTACTGCTGATGAGGAACGCTGTATATGTGTTCGAAATATCCAGTTAAAATTTTTTAGATCTGTTCACTGTCGATTAAAAGGTTTCATCTCTATTTTGAACTGTTATACTTGCACCATAGTTCGTTTCACGAAAGAACCTAACTTTACTTATTGAGTGTGTTCTTAATAATACAAGTACCATAGTGAATTGCATTAAAGCATGATTAAGACAACTTTGTTACTCCTATTCATCTTAGTCTTTAAGAAATTCTGGTTACTATTTTGAAATCGCTATTGGTTCGAAAGCGAAGCCGGGCGTGGCCTCTTCTAATAATCTGATGCATGAAATAAGGCCAGACCAAAGTTGCTCTCTGTAATTTGTGTTTAAGCTTTCTAAGGTGTGTAGAGACGTAGCATAACTCAGTCTAATTGTGAAAATGTGATTTTGTATTCAAGATTATGATAGTCAATATTTTTCAGGAATATACAGTAAGACATTACCTGAAGAATGGGGCCCCGCGTCACAAAATTGTTGTTGGAATACCGACTTACGGACGAGCTTATAAACTATTCAACCCGGATGTCAATGGCCTGGAATCTCCTTCACTAGGCCCAAGTGAGGCTTCGAAGTATACAAAAGAAAAAGGATACATGGCTTATTATGAGGTAATGTTCTTAAGCTTTGTTTAGCAATCAAAAATAACGTTTTACATACAAGTTATCTAAACTTGCCTCGACGGGTACAGCCCAAGTGTATCAAATATACTGAAATTTTTTATTTGTGTCGTAAATTGTTCAAATTTACCGTAATGTACCAGGATCTCTGAATTTTACCAAGAAATTAAAATTATATGGCTTCGGCAATGCTGCTGAGACGCTGCTGGAAAATGTAGACATACACCAGAGAACACATGATTACATTTTGTGCCACTGATTTCCAAGTCTCTTTTATCCTTATTGGTGATCTTGGTATGACTTCGCCACCAGAAAAAAATATTTTAATAAATAATTATTGTTCTAAAATAGTACCATGCAGTCATTACGACCGAGAAAGCTGCGATTCATGTTAGAAAAGCTCGCCACGGAGCGCAATAGCACAGCTGGCAGAACAACCTAGACGTTCTAATTGCCTTTAATTTAAACAAGGCTACAATCATTTGGAGTCTGCAGAAAGCCGCATTCCAGAGCAATCAATGCTCTTCGTTCAAACTCCACATACCTTTTTCCAAGCGTGAGACCAATGAAATTGCCCACACAAGCAAGATAGTTTGACTCTTTGGATTCACTTTTGCATTTATGCACCCAAATTCTTCTAGTTGCCATCCCTGAATAACGATAAATTATTGGTTTGGCCATTTCAGAGACAAGTTTGCTGCCCTTAGTTAGTATCTCGAGAGCTCCTTCCTCTACATTCTCATTACTGAGCTACAATTCATAGTAAAATATATTTGCTTCAAGTTTGGGTTGCGATCGTGTGAGTAGTGACCGCCCTTTGGATTCTGTGATACCAATTGCCAATATTCTTTTCTTACCCTAGTGACTTAAGATGACGAAGAAGGTTTAACGGCAATTGTTTCAGAGCAAGACGCAGGTGCTAGTTAAGTCATAGGGAATGTTTTATAAATGATGAAGGTACCTTTTGCCTAATCAGTAGAGTTACTTAAGTTGTCATGTAATAGGGTTTGGTTGTTACATCATAGTTTTTTTATTGATACTTATTAAGACCTATTAGAGTCAATTAAACAAGTTGGGGAGTTTTACTGAAATTTTTCTTCAATAGATTTTTTCAAGATGTTTGAAGACATTTCAAGATATTTTCAAAGATATTTCGAGATATCTTTTTAAGACATTTTTCTTCAAGATATTTTTCAAGACCTTTCACGACCTTTCAAGGCGTTTTTTGAGACATTGTTCTTCAATACGTTTATCTTTACGATTTTTTTAGTTTTTACGTAATACGTAAGGTTTATTAAAAAAGGTTTAAATAAATGGATTAAATGTTCCCATATGGCTAAAATAATTGACATATAGGGGGGAAATTGACTACAAGAAATTGCTTACATTTAAAGTGCACCTGCTGGTTAAGTAGTGCTTTAAAGGGTGCTATCAGATTATATAGGGGCTTACTTTTATCGATTTTGAACTAATATAGTCTTTTACTCTATTGGAACTTGAATGTGCAATCAGAAATGAAATGATAGCGGGAGTATTATTATTGCTGAAATTCAGTAAACCTTCATATACGTTCAAAAGTCTTTCTTGTCTTCTTCACTAAACATTATTTTACACACATATTTGAGGCATTTTGGAAAGAGCATACCTATGTTCATAAACTACAAGGTGCTTAGATTGCATAAAAGATTACCTATCAAACTTTTATCCTGAAACAAGAAATCTAAAGAATGAAGGCTTTTTATTCTTCATACAAATTTTATTAATAAATAATTACAAACATTATAAAAATACAGGAAAAGCTATTAAAGCACAACAAGCGAAAAAACCAACTCAGAAAAAACATATAGAGGATAAAAATAATAAAAAACCATGAATTAAGCTACGTTTCTTTAAGCCAAGGCCATGTATATTCACGTCATCGTGGAAATATGTGGCTAGCCCACCCTAGCAAATAATTTTAAGGGGGAAGGTTTTTATTGGCGATAAATTTAAACCGTATTAAGAGTTATTTTTGAGATATCTTAATGAAGATGCCTTATTTCTGTGACTGGATGTAAAATTTCAGTTCCCCCACCGCTGAAAAATTCTCTTAACACTTCCCACCTCAGCTTCAAGCTGCAGAACAATTTTAGTATTAGCAATTCACCTTACCGTGCCACAGCATGATTGGCCCTCTGGCAACCTCTGGTACCCGTCATTCCAAAGACATTTCTAGATATTTTACTATTGAAAATCATGCATTAAATCCATTGCTTCATGTTTTTGACAGCCAGTCTCTATGATAAACCATGACATTTCACGCTTCCTTGACACACTATGATTGGCCCTCTGGCAACCATTACCACACATATGACATTTTATTCCGAAAATAACCGTTCACATTGTTTAAAGCGATCGTTTAAACTTAATAAAATACCCCAATAACGTTTCTTCTGATGATTCCTAGCTATTGACGCCAGAATGGAAAAATGCACCCGCATGGTACTCTCTGGCTTACATTATCATACTTAAGGCATTTTAATCCTTCCTCCAGCATAAATAAGCTTATAAACTAAAAATAGCCGTTGTATTAATTTGAACGGCAAGAACTTGCTATTTCACCATTAGAATGCGATGTTCCTTGGATTTTTGCATCCCCCCCTGCAAAAATTCCCCTTCATTGTTAAAAAGCACACAGAAAAACATTTTCTTGAATAAGCCTATTCCTTATTACCACAGCATGTAGAAACCCTGGCCTAACCATAGACATTAAGACCAAGCCATTTTAATCCAAGCACACCCATAAAAATCATGACCAAACTGTAGAAATCAAGGATAGCCTCTAAAATCAAGAGCAAGACATAGAAATCATGACCAATGCTTAAATCTCCACATGAATTTTGAAAAATCAGGGTCAGTCGTAGAAATTCAGACCAAATATTATACATCAAGGCTAATCCAAAGTAATCAAGAGATCACATGTAGAAATGCAGATCAATCCTGAGCAATCATACCCGTTACATAGAAATAAACACCGAACTTTAAAATTATAACCAGTCCATAGAAACTCAGATCAAACCGTAAAAACCACGACCTGACTCTATAAATCAAATTCAAACTCAAAAAACAAGACCAATACAAATAAATCAAGGGCAACATCTATAGATCACGATGAATGCGCACAATCATTAAAAGAGCCTAGAAATTCAGACGAATTCATAAAGATATAGACCAAAGCGAAGAAATCAAGGCCAACCTGTAAAAATAAAGACTAAACCGAAAAACTCAAGTGGTCAATATGTTGAAATATATTTGAAACCCTTTTAGAAAATATGTCCAACTTATAGAAATCTAGACAAACTCACAAAAATCAAGTGATCAATGTGTAGAAATTCAGACCAAACCATTGAAATCAAGACCAAGCCGTTAGAATCAAGAGATCAACAGTTAGAAATTCAGAACAATCCTTAGAAATAGTGACCAGTGCATAGAAATCCAGGTCAAACCGCAAGAACGAAGACCAAACTCTAAAAATCATGGTCATACTTCTTACAATCCAGACCAATCCAAATAAATCAAGAACAACATCTAAAAATCAAGACCAATACATACAAGTCATAACTAGACTCTAGAAATCCAGACGAATTCATAAAAATCAAGCCAAACTGAAGGAATCAAGTCCAATGTCTAAATATCAAGACCAATCCAAAGAAATCAAGTGACCAAAAGGCCAACCACTAAAAGTTAAGACCAATCCAAAGAAATGAAGAGGTACTAAAGTGTGAAACATACAGAGCAATCCTTAGAAGTCATGACCTGAGCATAGATATCCACTCCAAATCATACTAAAGCAAAACGGAACTATTGGAATCGAGGTTAACCTCTAAAATTATGACCAATCCTAAGAAAGGTAGAAATTCCTGTCAAACCATAGAAATCTAGACTAAACAATACAAATCAAGCAACCAATGCAATAAATAAATAAAACAAATAAAACAAAGAAATCAAGACCACGGCCAGAAATCAAGAGATCAATACGTCGAAATTCATAATAATTCCCAAGAGATCATAACCAATACATAGAAATCCCGACGAAATCTTGAAAATAATAAGTAATGAATAGAAATCCACACGAGTTCATATAAATTTGGGTCAACCCTAAAAATAAAAATTAAACCTGGGACATCAAGACCTAGTCATAGATATCTAGAGATCAACATGTAGAAATCACGAACAATCCTTAGATCTCATGACCAGTACATAGAAATCAAGACCAAACCGTAAAAGCCAATACCAAACTTTTAAATTCATGATCAGCCTCTAAAAATCAAGCCCAATCCAAAGAAATCAAGGGAAAAATCTAAAAATCAACACCAATATATACAAGTCATGACAGGCCCTGGAAATCCAGACGAATTCATAAAAATCAAGCCCAATCCAAAGAAATCAAGAGATCAATATGTAGAAATCTAGAACAAACCCATAGAAATAATGACCAGCTCATAGAAATCCAGATCAAGTTATAACCAAAACAAGCGTGTCTCCCCAGATACCCGCAGGTGACCTGTTTTAATAGCTAGAAAAGCAATATGGGTCATGTGGGTATTTCATGCAAACTCACACCGATTTTACGGATTCAGCCTTTTTCTTACATTCTAGTAGGGGTTAGATTTGAGGACTGTACCACGCGCGGCGGAACCTAAGCCTAACTTACACATGGTGGGTCAGGGTAAGTTAGTTTAGATGACGTGCCTCTGTACCTTGTAGCATATGCTCATAGGTATGCTCATTTAAGATTGCCTCTAATATAAGTGTAAAATTCTGTGTATTGAAGTGGAAAAGAAAGACTTTTGAACGTATAGAAAGGTGTTCTATATTCTAGCCATAATGATACTCTCATTATGGTTTGACTACTGATAGCCCGTTCAAGTTTCAATAGATCAAAATACTCTATTAGTAAGAAATGTGCTAAGATCATGCGCAGTAATATCTGATAACAATCTTGAAAGCATTTTTCAACAAGCATGTGCACTTTAAATGCAAGCAATTTCTAGTAATCGATTTTACCCCTACATGTCAGTTATTGCAACCATATGATAACCTGCAATCCATTTAATGTTAAGTGAGACAGGGAATTCTCCGATTGAGAAACATTTTAGCACGTAGATAGCATTACCTGGATCAAAATACTAGAAAGTTTTTTCCTAGTCCAACTGGTTACCACTCCATTCCATTGAAGGGAATTCCTTTCAAATCCTAATGTAGACATAAAATCTTCGGAATATAAAGGTTCTTTGAGACAAATCGTCTTGAAAGAACATAAAACCTCAAAAAGAAAAAAAACACATTGAAAGAAAAAACCTCTTGAAAGAAAAGGGTCTCTCTTATAGTATTTTGTAACATCCCACGTGTTTGTCCTCCTCAGTTAAAAGCGTTGATTCCCCATGGGCCCTGAAGAAGCAAGTCAAATTAGAACACGTCATTTTAAAAGATGATAAAAATTCCCTACTTTGAAAGAACTAAAGAAATCATGAAGAAAAACGTCTTGAAGAAAAATTTCTTTGAGTGTCTCAAAAATTTCCCGGAAAAAATTCCTTAATTTAACTCCCCAGCGTGACTAGTTGACTCTAACATGTCCTAATAAGCAATAATAAAAAAACTAGGACGCAACAGCTGAACCCTATTGCGTAACAAAAAAAAGTAAACTTCCAATTAGATAATATGCACCAGTATCTTATAGAAAACATTTCCATTGTCGTAACATGTGCCTGAGTCTTGTCCTGAAAAAATCGCCGCTAAACCTTCTTCGTCATCTTAAGTCATTAGGAGAAGAAAAGAGTATGGCTATGGGTCTCACAGAGTCCAAGGAGTGGTCACTACTAGTGTGTCAATAAGCCCAAGAGATAGAAGTCAAACATCTTTGATTGTACACTAGTTGATGACTAGTGATAATAATTGATGGTACTGTTACCAGAGTATCTATTACAGATGATTTTTAGTACCGATATAACGCCTGACAGCCCTAGTGTTGGATAACTACGCCTTGAAGAACTATAATACATCTAACTAATAGTCCACTACTTAGTAATCAAATATAATTACTAATATTCTAATTAATAGCCATAATTAATGCGAGTTTTAGTTCATCCTCATCATTTAATATTTATTAATAATGCTTCAAACAGCTATGCAATAATGCAGCTCATTAAAGCACGGCAACACAGCTAATGATCCTCTAGTTAATAATCATACACCTAATTAATATTCTAATTAATGATATTAATTAACGTGAGTCCTAATTCATTGTAGATAATTTACCCTCACCAAAAAGTCCTATAACAGCTTACATAACTGATAATACAGCTAAAAAATAATCCTTTCAAACATTGGGCGACAAGTTTGCTACTTGTTCCTGTAAAAACACCCAGCAACTGAAACGTCGATTCGACGCCCTATGCACCAGCAATGGCTCTGGCGGATCTTTATCCTTTTTTTTTTTTTTTTCAAACATTAATTATGTCAAATCCTAATTGATATTCTAATTATCAATTAAAAATAAGGTATTGAATGGTCCTCATATTTTCCGATCATGGGTCAACTGTTTTGCGTAGACTTTAAAAATTCCTTATTTTCAACAAAATTACGCAGAGGCGCGCTACTCGGATGAACAGTTTGGGTTCAAAAAGCATTCAGGACGACAACACATTCACAGCATTATCATGGATCTCCATGTAGATGCACATAGGATTGGAAATCTTCTCACCCTAAGAGCTGCCGATGTTTGGAGAATCTTTGATTTTGGCATCAGTGGCCACATTCTGGCTACGAGGCGCAAGGGACGCTGTTTACCTACGTGTAGCTTGTGTGCAATATGCACTTCTAAATCATGGCCGTCGTCAACATTGAGTAATTATAAAATAAACAATGGTCATAATTTTCATTTGAAAACAAATTTAACTTTTTGAAGATCACCTCTTAGAGATTAAAGAAGAAGAAATTGGATTTTTGTTTAACGCTGAAGTGATAGAAAAAGGGAAGTTCCCTGGGAATTCAAGCTAATCATTGCACGAAAGACAGTTCTCATAACTGGTTCCTCAGAGCAAAAAATCGGAGTGAAGTAACAAAAATCGCTTTCGTTTCAGTTTATTCTAGTATTTTCATCTGTGAAATGGACATAAAATATTACAATTGTTCCAAAGCAAACATTTTGTAGTATGATTTGGTCGGAAAACTAGCACAAATTGTCTCATAGCGTTGGCAACACTGCTTCCGAGTATTGACTGAAGAACGGCTTTGGTAGATAGTCAAACAGTTAGTGGTAACGAACTGTAGTAAGGAGCGATCCGGCTCAATAGTAACCAAAACTCTAAAAAATTGAATTTTGATATAAATAGCTATATCAAAAGAATCGCATTTTAATGCTGATTTTAAATATATAAGTTTCATCTAGTTTAGTCTTAGCCATCAAAAGTTACGAGCCTGAGAAATTTTGCCTTATTTAGGAAAATAGGGGGAAACACCCCCTAAAAGTTTTAGAATCTTAACGAAAATGACACCATCAGATTCAGCGTATCAGAGAACCCTACTGCAGAAGTCTCAAGCTCCTATCTACAAAAATGTGGAATTTTGCATTTTTTGCCAGAAGACAAATCACGGGTGCGTGTTTATTTGTTTGTTTTTTCGTTTGTTTTTTTTCCCCAGGGGTCATCGTATCGACCAAGTGGTCCTAGAATGTCGCAAGAGGGCTCATTCTAACGGAAATGAAAATTTCTAGTGCCCTTTTTAAGTGACCAAAAAAATTGGAGGGCATCTAGGCCCCCTCCCACGCTCATTTTTCCCCAAAGTCAACGGATCAAAATTTTGAGATAGTCATTTTGTTTGGCATAGTCGAAAATCTTAATAATTATGTTTTTGGGGATGACTTACTCCCCCACAGTCCCTGGGGGAGGGGTTGAAAGTTACAAACTTCAACCAGTGTTTACATATAATAACGGTTATTGGGAAGTGTACAGACGTTTTCAGGGGAATTTTTTTGGTTTTGGGGGTAGGGTTGAGGGAGGGGGCTATGTGGGAGGATCTTTCCTTGGAGAAATATGCCATGGGGGAAAAAATTCAATGAAAAGGGCGCAGGATTTTCTAGCATTACTATAAAAAAAAACAATGAAAAAATAAACATGAAAACGTTTTTTCAAATGAAAGTAAGGAATAGCATTGAAATTTAAAACAAACAGAGATTATTACGCATATGTAGGGTTCTAAAAATACTTTAGCATAAAGAGCGAGGTATTTAGGAGGAGATAAATACCTCGCTCTTTATGCTAAAATATTTTTAGTGATTTCAACTATTTATTCTACGGCCTATTTGATTCAGGGGTCATTTTTTAGAATTGGAACAAAACTTACGATTTAGTGTAAAGAGCGAGGTATTAACGAGGGTACAAACCCCCTCGTACACATAATAAAAATATAAGAATATAAAAGTTTGTTACGTAACTTAATTCTTAAGTTACGTATATTTTTTACTAATAAAAACGTTCGTTGAATATTAAAAGTTCTAGTAGCCTTTTTAAGTAACCGAAAAATTGGAGGGCAGCTAGGCCTCCTTCCCCACCCCTTATTTCTCAAAATCGTCTGATCAAAACTAAGAGAAAGCCATTTAGCCAAAAAAAAATTAATATACTAATTTCATTTCAATAATTTATGTGCGGAGAGCCAAAATCAAACATGCATTAATTCAAAAACGTTCAGAAATTAAATAAAAAAAACTAGTTTTTTTAACTGAAAGTAAGGAGCGACATTAAAACTTAAAACGAACAGAAATTACTCCGTATATGAAATGGGTTGTCCCCTCCGCAGTCCCACGCTCTTTACGCTAAAGTTTTTAGTTGTTTTAAAAAGTAGAATTGTGGCAAAGAGTCAAACTTTACCGTAAAGAGCGTGGGACTGCGGAGGGGACAACCCATTTCATATACGGAGTAATTTCTGTTCGTTTTAAGTTTTAATGTCGCTCCTTACTTTCAGTTAAAAAACCTAGTTTTTTTTATTTAATAAATATAAAGAGTAGTGTTTTATCCCTAATGATGTTTCTAACCATTTTGGAATAATGACAGTATTTGAAGTTAATGGATTTACACGTAGGTTTCCTAGAACTGATAATAGATTTTATATTAGTAAGACCTTCTTTTTTTTTTTATTCTTGAGTAGTTATCAAATAAATAAAAAACAAGTTTTTTGAAATGAAAGTAAGGAGCGACATTAAAACTTAAAACGAACAGAAATTACTCCGTATACGAAAGGGGCTTTTCCCCTCAACACCCCGCTCCTTACGCTAAAGTTATTTTATGGTTCTAAAAAGTAGAGTTGCGAGAAATAATCAAACTTTAGCGCAAGGAGCGGGGTGTCGAGGAGGAAAAGCCCCTTTCATATACGGAGTAATTTCTGTTCGTTTTAAGTTTTAATGTCGCTCCTTACTTTCATTTCAAAAAACTTGTTTTTTTATTTAATTTCTGAAAGTTTTTGAATTAATACATGTCTGATTTTGGCTCTCCGTACATAAATTATTAAAATGAAATTTGCATATTAATTCTTTTTTTGGCTAAATGGCTTTCTCTTAGTTTTGATCAGACGATTTTGAGAAATAAGGGGTGGGGAAGGAGTCCTAGTCGCCCTCCAATTTTTCGGTTACTTAAAAAGGCAACTAGATTTTTTAATTTTCAACGAACGTTTTTATTAGTAAAAAAAAATACGTAGCTTAAGAATTAACTTACGTAACAAACTTTTATATTCTTATATTTTTGATTATATATATATGAGAGGGTTGGTCCCCTTGTTAATACCTTGCTCTTCACACTAAATCTTGTTTTGTCTCAATTCTTTAAGAATGACCCCTCAATCAGAAAGGCCGTAGAATAAATAGTTGAAATTACTTAAAAAAATTTTAAGCATAAAGAGCGAAGTATTTTTCTCCTCCTAAATACCTCGCTCTTTATGCTAAAGTATTCTTAGAACCCCTCATATGCGTAATAATCTCTGTTCGTTTTAAGTTTTAATGCTTCTCCTTACTTTCAATTGAAAAAACTTTTTAATGTTTGTATTTTCATTGTTTTTTTTATAGTAATGCTAGAAAGTCCTTTTCATTGAATTTCTCTTCCCCCATGAAATATTCCTCCAAGGAATGATCCTCCCATATAGCCCCCTCCCCTGAACCCCACACCCAAACCAAAAAAATCACCCTGATAACGTCGGTACACTTCGCAGTAACTATTACTGTATGTAAACATTGGTCAAAGTTTGTAATTTGCAGCCCCTCCCCCAGGGACTGTGGGGTGTAAGTCATCCCCAAAGACATAGTTATTAAAGTTTTCGAGTATGCGGAACAAAATGGCTATCTCAAAATTTTGATCCGTTGACTTTGGGAAAAAAATGAGCGTGGGAGGGGGCCTAGGTGCCCTCCAATTTTTTGGTCACTTAAAAAGGGCGCTAGAACTCTTTATTTCCGTTATAATGAGCCCTCTTGCAACACTCTAGAACAACTTGGTCGATACGATGACCCCCGGGGAAAAAAAACAACAAAAAAACAAATAAACACGCACCCGTGATTTGTCTTCTGGCAAAAAATACGAAATTCCACAGTTTTGTAGATTGGACCTTGAAATTTTTTCTATAGGGTTCTCTGATACGTTGAATACGATGGTGCGATTTTCTCAGGCTCGTAACTTTTGATGACAAAGACTAAATTTGATGAAACTTATATATTTAAAATTAACATAAAAATCTAATTCTTTTGATATATCTTTTAGCATCGAAATTCTGTTTTTTAGAGTTTCGTTTACTATTGAGCCGGGTCGCTTCTTACTACAGTTCGTTACCACGAACTGTTTGATTTTACGTCTTTTTAAAAGCTATATCATTGGTAACTGAAAATAAATGACTTTTTGAAGGAAGAATATCTGAAATAAAAACTTATTCTAGATATTAGAAATAAGCCAAGGAAACCCTGGATAACGCCAAGTTTAGTAAATTCAGTTAATCAAAGATATTCCCTTTATACGTTGAGTGTGTTAACTGGTAGTGAGAGCGATAGTACAGTGTATAAGTATTATAATATTGCTTTCAATAAACCCCTGAGGAAGGCTAAAAGGGAATATTACTTTAAAGAATTTATAATACAGCAAAGACCTGGATAACAATCAAGTCAGTAATTGGAAATAATGCTAGTAAGCCACCACATTTAAATCAGCTGAATGACCCAGGTCAACTTGCCAAAGGAATGGCTGCCCATTTTTTTAATATAGGTTGTAAAATGCAAAATTTGAATGAAGTCTATCCTGAGGGACTTTTAAACAGTTTTTGGACCTTTTAAGTAATATGAGCATTTGGCTTACAAAGGTGACTGATCAAGAAGTGACTGACATAGCGTCTTCAATTAAGAGCACTGCTGCAGGATCTGATTATATTGAGGATAGTGAAATCAATTTTGCCATTTTTTTGGATTTTTTTCTTATCTGGTTATTGGTTGTTATAAAGAAGGTTGATTCCCAAGTGCCTTTAAAAGAGCAAAACTTGTACCATTATTCAAAGAGGCAGACCCAAAAGATTTTGGTAATTATAGACCTATCTTACTACTAACGACTTTTCTAGAAGTGATGCAGAAATTAATATTAGTGAGAGTTGGAGTTTTCTTTTAATCAGTTTGGTTTTCTTAAAGGCTATTCTACTGAGGATGCTATCCACTTCCTTACTACAACAGTAAATGATGGCCTTGATGATAAATTTAAAGTTGTTTCACTGTTTTTAGACACATTAAAGGCGTTAGATACTTGTGAATACTTGATTTTACTAAAGAAACTAGAAAATGGAGGCATTCTCGGGGTTGTGCAGCAGCTTTTTGGTTCTTTTCTTAAAGATTGAGTTTTGTTTTTGTAAAATTGGTGGTCCATCAGTAGATCATAAAGTAAGATTTTGAGTTCCACAGGGGTCCCCCTTAGGACCACAATTGTTTGATATGTAAGTGACATATACCTAGCACTTGGTGGTCTGTATTTTGAAGTTGGAAGGGTTCAATGACACAGGGACCCTAATCAAGCTTTATTGCTTTTTACGGATGATACATGTCTTATGGTGGCAGCAATAACAGAAAGTGAATTACTAACTGTGACAAAAGATAGTATGTCGAGGATAGAAAAGTGGATGAAGGTTAACCAAAGGAATTAAATGTTGAATCTTACCGTATTGAGCGTGTACCGTCTGTGAAATATCTTGGAGTACTAGTAGATGAGACTCTTAGTCTCTCAAAGTACACACAATGTATATGATCGAAAATTGCTCAGAATGTAGGGATTCTGAGGAAGTTTACATATTTGTTTTTCCAGTTAATGTATATAGTTTGATATTTTTGTGCTGTTCACCGCCATTCGATTTATTGTTGTTCGGTGTGGTCATCTATTTTATCAAACACATTTGAAGCCATTACATGCTCTCCAAAATTCAGCCATACGGGTTCTTATTAATTTTGACAATCGTATATCAGTCAGAAATAGTTATAAAAAAGAAAATAATACTTTACCAGTTTCAGGCTTTTTTAATTTTTATAAGACTCTGTTTATGGTTGATATATTGCATAAAATGCACCTGACTGTTTGATTTGTGTTTTTGAGAGAAATCAGCCTGAATATGAGACAAGGAATTCGTCACCAATTAGAAACCAATTAAAAGGCCTACAAGGTCTTCATTTTCAATTCGCCATGTTCCTCTTTCTGTATGGGAGTCCCTTCATTATAATATAGTTCAAGAGGCTGATAGGCCGACATTTCGTGCGTTGCTTAGGGACCATTGTTTCGGTACAGCCATAAGGCTTTTTGGTATTTTTTTTGTGTATTGTTTCTTGTGTTTTTAAAAACGAATTCTTTCACTCTAGAAAAAATAATCAGACTTGAAGACATTTGGCTAGTTTTCAAAAGATTTCTTCTAAATTCTAAAGATTTAACTTTATATTTGTTTTTAGATTTGTGAAAAAATAGGTGTGGAGAACTGGCTAATCGAGAAACCGTATCCAGAAGACGTGGGTCCGTATGCGTATTCACAAGAAGGGGATTGGGTGGGTTACGATGACGAAGATATGGTGGCCCGTAAAGTGAGTTAAACATTGTTTTACAATGCTAATTTATTCATCTTTATTCAATTATCAGTATCTTTTAGTTGTTTTGTTTTATTTCACTTTTGTATGGTATTTACAGAATTTAATAGATTAAAATATAGATGGAAAAACGGGTACAATATTAAATAAAGGAGTGGAACAAAAAAAAAAACGTTAAAAAACTTTGAATAATAAAAAACTGAATATTTCGACTCCACGTCCAGGAGTCTTTAACCACGGACAAGAAACGAATAGGAAAAAAATTCCTAAGATAAATTAAAACACAACTGATAAAGAAAAACAAAAAACAGAAGCAAATGAATAAAACTTACATCTTAATAAATTCCAAATATCACTGCAATTACTGCAAATAAGCAACACGGAATGACTAAAGCTGCGGATTGTCTCTGGTATAATTCCAGTTTTGAAATGACATTTAGTAAAAAAGAAATACAATATTCAGTTTTATTCATTATGTATTTCGGTCCACTTTGTCAAAATAGTTTCCATTTATATCCATATAATATTTTCTTTTGTCATTTCCATTATGGGGGCCGACAGGAGTGTGGAAGGGTAGGGGGGCAATGGCCCCCTGGAAATTTTTGGACTATAAAGTAATTATAAGGAAACCAAAGGAAAGGAGCTGAATAAGAAAAAACCATGGAAAAAATATGTGCTGCCCTATTGTTGGCTGCCTCCCAATAGGTTTTTACCCCTTAATATGGAAAACATAAGTTCTAATCTGTGACTGAGTGACCCCTTTCCAGTTTTTACGAAAATTTTCTTATATGATACGGTTGGAGCAAAAACATTCATAGTAGTAAATAACTATCTATGTCAATAACAAAAGTATAAGAGCCTAACTATTGGTAACATTAAATCAAAGAATCAGCTTTTTTGGTGATCCTAAATATGTGTTTGTTTATATTTAATTAGTCCAGCTATTAGTACGCAAGAAAGTTCATATACTTATAGAAAACACAAGGAAAACAACTTAATAAGGGTAATCTCGGTAAAAATATGCTTTCAACTTTGCTTGCATTGCAATAGTACCCATGAGCTGACCTATGAAGTCACTATAATCAGAAATGTTTCTCCTGAACAGAATGCTGGGAATTTTCGTATTCTCCCTCTGAACGGATGAGTTTTTTTTTATTATCATCTTTTTTTCCAAGAGTGATTGTATTTATCAAGTTGTCACTTTGAAAGAGATTTAATTTTTTCCAGTTATGAAGTATAAAGCCGTCGAATATATTGGTTTTTGGTATTCAAACTTGATTAAAAATATTGAATTAAAAATGTTATCTTTTCCTTAATTTTAGATTTAATGTTTTACTTTTGACAAACTACTTTGTCAGGGCTTTACTTTTTGTCAGCAATTAAGTCTAAATGCATAAAATATTTTGGTGTTTGATAACCAAGCTCAAAACTGTCAATATTGCCAAAAAAAAAAAAAAAAAAAAAAAAAAAAAAAAAAAAAAAAAAAAAAAAAAAAAAAAAAAAAAAATATTTGTCCCACGCTTCGGCATTGCTCAGGAGAACTGAATGTTGGGATTTCATATCTTAGTTTTTGTAAGTAGGCTATTTTTTGTTTTTTTTGTAATTAATATTTTTTTTCATTTTTATATACTTTTACTTTAATTGACATACTTTTTCCATTACCATTAGAAAAATGTTTCTCTCTAAGCTTCATTAAAATATAAACAAGTTTTTTTAACTTAAAGTAAAGACCAACATTAAAACTTAAAACAAACAGAAATTATTACGAATATGAAAATGCCTGCCCCCCTCCTCAACACCTTGCTCTTCACGCTACAATTTTTCGGTACTTAAAAAAAAGTTACTAACTGTTCTAATTAAACGGCCCTTGTGTTTCAGGAGTTGTTTTTGATAAATTGGAAAAAAAATTTAATTTTATCATTAAGAGCGAGGTGTTGAACAGGGGAACCCACCTCATATACATAATAATTTTGTTTGTTTGAAGTTTTAATGTTGGTCCTTACTTCCAGTTGAAAAAACTTGTTTTTTTAGATTTAATTTCTGATCGTTCTTTAAATAGCGCCAGGATACGTGGCTCCACTTCCACGGAAAAATACCCCTCCCCTACGAAATATCTTCTGGGCAGTTCAATCCAGGTGAAAATTTACCCCGGATACTCTTAAAATCTTCACACCTGAAATTGAATCGGTAAAGAGAAAGCAAGACATACAAAGAAATTTCGTATTGGAATTCTGGCAAATTCACTCAGTGTAAAACTTCCCTTGAAAAGCTCACCCCCTGTAAACTTCCCTCTCCATGGAAAATATTCCCCGTACAAAATCCTCCCAGCAGAAACTTCATCCGCCCCTCCCAGCCGAGAAATGCTATCTCAAAAACTTGATCGGAGGATTTTGGGAAAAAAGTGATGTGGGAGGGGACCTATTTGCCCTTCATTTTTTTGGTCACTGGAAAGGGGCACTATTTATTTTCATTTACGTTAGAATGAGCCCTTTCTAGAAGTTATAGGCCCACTGGGTTGATCTGATCACTCCTGAAAAAAAAACCCAACAAAACAAAGAAACAAATTAACACGCATCCGTTATCTTTCTTCTGGCAAAAAGCTATAAAATTCCACGTTTTTGTCGATATGAGCTTAAAACCTCTGCAGGAGGGTTACTTGATACGCTGAATTCGATGGTGTGATTTTCATTAAAGTTCTATGACTTCAAGTGGGTCTTTTCTCCTTTTATCGAAAATCAGACAGATATTCTCAGGCTCGTAGTGTTTGATAGGTATGACTAAATTTAATGAAACATATATATTTGGAAGCAGCATATTAAGCCAATCCTGTTGATATATCTATTGGTATCAAAATTCTGTTTTTAAGTATTGGCTACTATTGAGCCGGGTCACTCCTTACAGTTTTTTCACCGTTACCAAAAGTATTGAATTCATAAATTTTATAGTTTCATTATATGTAATTAAACAAATATAAAAGGTTTTTCAAATGAAGTAAGGAGCAAGTTTAGACCTTAAACAAATATAAGTTACTCTGTTTATAAGGGGGACTGCCCCCTTCTCAACACCTTTCTCATTAAACAAAAGTTTCTTAGTACTTTGAAAAATCTTACCTTTCTTTCCAATTGCAAATTTTCTTAAATTAAAAAAAAGCCGAAAATCACTTTAAGGAGTTAGGAGCTAAAGAGGAAACAGCCGCCTTCATGTAAAGAAAAATCTGTTGAAATATGTTTAAAATCTGTTCCTTACTTTCATATGAAAAGCTCTTTTTTATTTAATTTCTGACTGTTTTCCAAATCATCCTGGCTCAACCAAGATACAATTTGAGGTACCGGTCCCTTAAATCCCTGATTAACTGTTTTTAATTGTGTCAATCAGTAATTGCACGTTGATTAGAACCATCCTACGTTTAAATTCGGAATATTAATTTAGGATAAAATTTGAATGTACTAAAAAAATTGGCAGTGAGTAGTAATTTTGGTAAAAATTCCTTGTTAATATAGCCTAATTACTAAAGAATTTCAGTTTGATGAAAAGAGTATTGTAGTTAGTCTGGATGGAAATTCTGTGAGACTTTTGATCTTCGACGTAACTGAAGCCATCACAACCTATACAAGATCATTATCTTATCGATGAATATATTACATACATTTCTTTAAACAAATTAAAGTACTTCACAGAAATAGAAAAAGAAAATAACACAGTTTAAAATTGCTGAAAACCAAGTTACTAGCAGTATTTGCCATCCTAAAGAAGTTTCCTGGCGGAACTGATGATGACCTGCCTTGTCTTTTCCACCTCTCTGCTGGTAGAAATGTAAATGTAACATTTTAGCTGCATAGAGAAGCAATTTAATTTATTCCTACTCCCGCCCTACCTCTTTCAACATTTAACTGAAACCTCATGAAGCGTAAGCAGTTTGTCCATTAAAATGTCCTTTTTAGGAATCTACCTCACCCTTAACGTAAACAATTACCCTCTTTCATAATGGCTGATACGCAAATACAATCACCGATCACCTCACCCTCTCTCATCACAGCTGATACGCAATTACAATCACCAAAAGTAGCCTAAATTCATTACAAATAAAGCGAATCAACAGTTGAATCCAGTACTGCCACCGTGAGGCATTACTTCTTTTGCAAATGGGAAGCCTAAAATATAGTGATTGATAGCTATTGATGCTGGTGCCCCAAAATTTGTAGAAAACAACACTTTCCTCTGTACTAGTCTGTATGGTCGATCTAAAAAAGAACTTTAAATTTACGTTTAAATGAGCTTCCTCCCAATTACCTTGGACCTTCGGTTTGATACAATAACCCCTGGAAAAACAAAGAAAAAACAAACAAGCATGAATCGACGATGTTTCTTCTAAAAAAAGGAAAATTCCACATGGCAGGGTTCTCTGATATGATCTATCTAGTAAAGGGATTTTAATAATAAACTGAAAGAAATTTATATATTTACAATCAGCATAAAAAGCCAATACTGTCGGTGTAGCAATTGTCAGACGTCAAATGTTAGACGATTGTCAAAAAATTTTTTCATAAAGGACAATTTAAAAAAGACTACTCAAAAGTTATCTCAATTTGAACAATTCAATGAATGACCCCAGGCTGTATCCAGGAGAAGGGTTAGGGGTTTTGACCCCTCCTGCTAAATGTTTGTCCGAGTCGTAAAAACGTAATAAAAATGCATTAAAATACTTGTTCAATGTGTTTTTAAGGTTTTTGTACCCTCCTTCCCTGAAAAATAGCCCCTCTATAATCAAAAATCCTGGGTATGGCCTTGGTGTGACTTTCTATAAGAAAGTGCATGTCATACACTGAGTGGAATGCTCATTCCGCAATCTGCATTTTCAGGCAAACTACGTCTTGGAAGAAGACTTGGGAGGTATCATGTTTTGGTCACTGGAGACAGACGATTTCCGAGGAGTGTGCACAGGAAAACAGTACCCTCTCTTGGAGGCAGGGAAGGAAGCTATAATCCAAGGCCTGAAGCGGCAAGAAGGTGGAAAGAGCAGTACAGGATTAAAAAAAAGTCCCAAAGTTCCTTCTAACAACGCAGTCAGGTACAGTGTTATTCACGTTGGGTTAATTCGCCCAATTAGGCTAATAAAATTTCCATTTTTCCACTAGTGTATATGTATATTTTCGAGCTATATTTTCTTAGTCATTTACTACTTTTAAATTATACTTACTTTAAACATCAGGAGCCATGAAAAAAGCCTAAGGGGAGAGTTATAAATAAAAATCCATATATTTCTCATGAGAATATCGTGGAGTGAGAGGCAAATCTGGCTTAAGACGTTATTAGGATTAAGGACTGAATTAAAAATCTAGTAATTGTGGGCATCAAGCAATGGTTAATTGTTGAAAAAGCTTAGACGGATAGTCCGATTGAGTGAGAAGCAAATCTGGCATAAGCCCGTATTAGGATTGTATAAAAATGATGTCTGTTCATTATTGATAGAAAAGTCTATCTACCATCCATCAATGCGTCGTTCCTTGGGCACAAATAAGGTAAATAGTCATAGAGGAAGGGGAAAAAGAATTGGATTGATTTTGGGTTGATGCGTGACGGACAAAAAAAAATATATTTATCATGAGAATATCGTGGAAAAATTGTGATTTTACTCTATGTGAAAAATTGTGAAAAATTTATCATGATTTACTCAGAAAGACTTCAAGTATTAAATGCACTGAATAAAATTGTCAAAAACTGTAATCGTACCAATATAGGGCTATAAAAAAGCAGGTCGTCCATGGTTGGGGTGGGAGGATGTCGTAAAGAAAGATTTAAGGGAAATGGGAATTTCTCGGGAGGGTATAAAGAGGGAGGTTTTGAATAGATTGGGATGGAGGCGGAGGGTACGTAGCTGTGTTGGCCTTAGGTGGCTTGGTGCTGTGGTGAGTAGTTAATAGTATTACTAGTAGGCGTTGCATTAACTTCAACCAGACTCTAATGTATCAAAGAAAGAATTTTACAAATTTTGCAGAACAAATTTTTAACGTTCAAATTTTCGTGTTATTATCAGCAGATCTTTGTACAAGAAGTGATTTGTTTGTCATAATAACGTGTGTCGACATTTCTGTAGATCGCGTATACACGGTGTATCGACGTATCAAAATTTGTTTCTCAGATGCGTATCAATAATGTAACATTGAAAAAATGTGTCTTCGGAACCAATGAATTCTAATTACTTCTCACAAAAAAATATGTAAAACACATTTTGGAAATAACCCAGAAAGTTCTTATTATCGTGAGAATCAAACAATGTAATAAATGGAGTAAAAAAATTTGATTAAGGCGGGAGGGATATTTTACTGTAAATGGATTTTTTTGCTAGAATTCAGCTGTTCAGGAATTTTTCGTGTTTTTTGCAGCCTTTAGTAGTTCATCTTATATAGGCTTTTAAATCATCTACTGTTATATATACCTATACTCATTCTATTCTTCTTCTTACAGATCAAATTCAGTGTTGCGTTCTCTATCATCTGTGTCACCAAGGGATCAGAGTATTGGTAAGGAGTCATCTGATTTTAATGGGGTGACTCAAGCAATTTTTCGTGCGACACCACCAACACCTCCGACACCTGCTCCAGATGCCGGTGAGTAGTTGGAAAATTTAGGAATTTGATATGAAAAAAACTCTGACACTTAAACGTTGGCTAAAATTTTCAATTTTTTTTTTTTTAATTAAGACAAAAACATAAAATGACCTAAGAAATAATACCTCTTAACGTACATTCATATGTCACTTAAAAGAACTAGAAAAGTTTAAACAAGTATGAATTTAGATAATTTTGATTTATAAGATTAATTTAAGTTAAAAATTTTGATTTTAGATATAGACCTCTGGTGTTCTAAAAGGATTTAAGCTGCTCTTTGGTGCTCTAACAGTATTAAGAACAATAAAAAACAATAAGTCCCCAAACTCTAATATTGTGGTAACTCAGTTTTTTGAATAGGGTTATTGCGAAGTTAGAGTAAATTTTCAATGATTGTGAATGCGATTTTTTAAATCGTACAAATGCATAGTTATTTTAGGAAACCTTTAAATAATACCCTTTATAAGAAAGGTGATAAGAGTGAGTTTAGTAAATTATAGTGGCATTAGGTTGGTTTCTGCAGGAAGTAAATCACATAAGATATTGACAATTTTTAGACTAAAAGACGTTGTAGGTAAAGTGTCAAGAGGAAAACAGTATGGTTCGTGGAATAGAAGAGGATGTGTTGGTCAAATTATCACTCTTAGACTAATATTTGAAAAGTTTCTAAATCATCACACCCCGTTAGTCTTTAGTTTTATAGATTACGAACAAGAGCTTTAGTGAAGGTCCTATTCTTGTATGGTGTGCCAGATAAGTAAATAAGTGAGATTCACCCTATGCACAAGAACAATAAGCAGGGCTGTGTCCAATCAATGTTGTTAATTATTGTTGTATGGACTTTTTGAACATAGCAAAGGCTAATGAAGAGCATGGAAGCAAATAAGGTTAAGCATTTCTAGACTTAGATTATGCAGTTAAAGTGAGTGTCCTAGATAAAATTATTAGCAAAATGTTTTTTTTTCAGGAGGTTTTGAAGAGGTTTGGGAGACTAGTTTAAGTCACCTAAAATAGGAGTAAATGAAGGGGAAGATCTGATGTTGGGGAACGAGGATATCGATCAAGTAGATAGCTTCACTTTCCTCTATAGTATTATTAGTAAATTTGACGGACGCTGTGAAGATGTAAAAAGTAGAATAGCCAAGCCAATAGTGTTTTCTTCTGTTTTTTTTTTTAAGTCAAAAATAGTTTGGAGAAAGTAGAAGATAAGTCTATATTATAATTATGGGAACTATGGCAGTGACAATGGTCAAACATGTTTCTGAAACGTTGATTCTTTGAAAACGCAGAAGAACATTTGTTAAATATTTTCCAAGGCAAACGTGTTTCTTAGGTAACCATTTGACTGATCCTATGTCAAACAACAACCTGTACGAAAAATGTGGCTCAATCTCACTGTCTACAGCAATAATAATAAAAAAGCCTGATATGGCTAGGGCACGTTCATGGTTAAAGGATGGCAGATTGCCAAAGATAATTCTTTTTGACCACCTGTCTTTGGACAAACGAAAAGTAGATCATACTCAAATGGGGGGGGGGGGGTCGTAAGGAAGGATTTACAGGATACTGAGATTTCATGGGACACTGTAAATAATTAAGCTTTAAAGTGATTTGGATGGAAGAGAACGACCAACGTTTTGTTGGCCTCAGGTGGCTTTGTACTGCAGTGAGTTATTTGCAGCAGAAGTAATAGCCTATGGTGCTTTCGGCCAAACCTCCAATGTTTTCGTAGTAGGAAAATTCTGCTGTTTTTTTCAAATACTTTTAGTTATAATATACTTTCGGCATGGTTAGTTTGCAGAAAATGCTCCTCTAAAGCTCCCTGTTCTATTTTCATATGCTATTATTCCCTCTGGACTGAGCAATTTTGCTAAAAACTTACGGATAAGCCAAACGAGCTATCACATAGCAAAAATTATGATATTGTATAGACTTTTGTGTGTAAAGACTTACAATATAATGGAATTGTATAGTCTGATATTGTATAAGCGTATACGCCTAAATTTGCTTAAGGAGTAGAAAACTGTCCTATTTTTGAACGTTTTTGACATGTTTTCAAAGTATTTCTTAGTCCTAAAGAAATGCAAAGCCATTAAAAAAATAATAATTAAAAGGTGGATCTCAGCAATCGAACGATTTCCCTCCTAAATTTTTTCACCCCTTCACCCTTTGGTTTTGAAAAATATCTTTTTGTTGTTTAAAAAAAAAACTTCTTAAAGGGGTTATTTTTGTTTCAGTTCACTTGTTTTTAAAAGCAACACACCCCTGCACTGTCATTAATAGCTGCCCCTGTTTTTTGGTTATTTTTGATTTTATTTAATCATATTTTTTTAATTGACAAAATGAGAGAGCTTAGATCCAGTCTACGGTTGATATCACTTATCCATGTCACTGGAGGGTAAGCTGAGGATCGCCTCCATTATTATTCAGGAAATTGAATGACAATACAAAAAATATATTTTTCTTATTTATCCCCCCGTCTTAAAATTAATAGCCATATAAAACATAAGAAAAACAAACGAGAAGTAACGAACCCTATACAGAAAAATGAAGCAAAACGCATATTTAAACAAAACTAATGTGGTAAAGCGCCAAGGACAAAAAATAATTAGATTTTTTAATGTGATTCTTCACTTTCGTTTTTCCATTTGTTTTTGTGTGTTTTTATTTGTTTATGCTAGCTTCTTTTTTTTATTGATATAGGCTTCCAGATGTGAAGCTAAAATATCGGGATTATCATTATTATATTTATATCAAAGTTTTTCCTGTTTTATTTTTTTTTTAATTGTCATATTTTTTTTTTTTTAAATCCAGTGTATGATATATGTTTGTTGCAATGGTTGTATGATTCTAAGAATATATCTTACTACTGCCAGCTAATTCAAAAAAAGAAGACGAGTAACTCGTCAGTTTTCATAGCTTAATCCATAATTTTTTTTTTCTGCAGATTTTACATGCAAGGATGAGGGATTTTACGCACATCCAACTGACTGTAAGCGTTATTTCCGGTGTTTAGATGCTGGCGCCTTAGGGATTATACCAAATGCTTTTGTATGTCCATCTGGTGAGTTGTCCACTCTTTCAAAGTGTTTAATTGCCTACAGCCGTCTTTCCGCCTTTCAAAATAAATTGTTTTTAAATAGGTAGCACTCGTAATTTTCAAAGATGATTTTTGCGAAAGCTATAAATAAAGGAGCTCTAAAACATCTTTATTTTCGCCTTTCGGGTTAAAAAATGACAGAAATTTTTACGTTTGCGAATAGTTTTATTTTTCTATTATAAATTTAGAAGAGAAATTCCTAAACGGGTGGCATAAAGGAGCGGTTCTAGGCCCTATGGAGCCTAGAATTAAATTCTTTTTATTTTACATTGAATTTCTTCTGTTTGATAGTTTTACACTCCTGTTAAGGTTGACTAAAATTGACTTAATTATTAAAAAAGTGTCATAATCGTAATTCATGTATTCCTTGCTTATGAGGCCTAAAGCCGTTGCTGGTTATATACTTTGTTAGGATAATATACTTTTCGTGGTTTATCAGAATGTATTATGGTAATATATATAATATAATATATTACACCTAAATAATGGTAATATATACGGTAAAATATATTATTAAGGTAATACACAAATTTAAAATACTGATATACGTTTTGCTGAGCTAAAACAATCCTTGATAGGACGTTGGGTCAAAATTCAAATGAGAGATTTTCCCCTTGGGCCCATTTTACCTCTATTCATACCTGAAAAGGTGATCTATAGAATCTTTAAAAGTTGTTTGAACATTATAATGTTTCTGGGTCAGTGCAATATTTTTCTTGATATTGCCACGTTGAACCTTGAAATAAAATAAATAATAAGCTCTACTAAAAAGCGGAGCACCTTAGCTAAGCTTTCGAGTTGAACTGAGATAAACGTCCGCGATGACTTATATTGACCAACAGTAATACTTGTCTTTGTTTCCACTTCTACCGATTTTTTTGGATGATCTACCAAATTCCCTATCCATCTCCAGACAAAAAAGAAGATCCTGAAACTACCGAAAATCTCCAGATAACTCTGAATCCTCGGAAAATATTACTTTGTGTTGGTGGTCATTCTTTTTTTTTGATATGGCTCATAGCTGTTGTCTGTTGGACAAAATACGGCTACGCTTAGTTTCAAAATTAAATATATTTCATTATTTTTCGAGCTTCTGTCTGCTTCCGAAGTTTCCCTTCGAAACAGAGCCAACTTTGACAAAAATTGGCCGACGAAATCCCGCTTTTTTCCAGAATCGAGTTTTTAGAATGTGGTACTTTATTCGCAAACTGCTCAAACACCTCCAGAAACACAATATAAATTGAAAAACAGTCCTACTGGAATTTCGACCGAACCCTGAGAGCCACCTACCCTTTTTCTACCGAAAATCGCCGAAGTTTTCCAGATTGTTTGAAAAGAAAAGTAGAAACATTGATACTAGTTGATATTCGCTTTCGCTCGGAGTAAGACCAAACTAATAAATATGTATTTGTGATGCACAGAATAAGTATACACGTTGCTTCTCCTTTGTTATGATAAGATAGTGGTTGGCTTGTTGGTCAATTTCATGGATGACGATTATGATCGTGAGAAGCGTAGAAGGCAATATCGCGCTCATTCAGGGAGGGCCAGGACCCTCAAAAAAGGCCCAAACTCAAGAGTTTCTAGAAATTCGCAATAGCTATAGAGGATTGCAAATAGCTGGTATGTACTTTTTAGCATACTCAGCCCTGGATTTTTAGGACTTTGTTGTAAATTTGACTAGCCAGTTAAAACATTTGTCTGATAACTTTAAAGTGGGGAGAATTGGTTGGTTTGTCTCAAAAAGGCAGCCAAACAAAAGCGTTAAATACTGCCATATTATAAAATGGAAAGTGTTAGTCTGCGATTTTCTTAATGACAAAAATTTATTACATGACCTAAGTTTATCTTGTCAGTTTTTATTATTCATGTCTTGTTGACCTTAACGATAAAATGTGGCTTTGTTTAAGAAGATTGTTGCTGGGTTTTAATGCCGAATTACTTGTCAGGCCCAAGGGTTCTTATAAAACAAATGAAACCTGTTTTCTCTCTACTTTGACAAAGGGTTTTCGTTTGTGGTTTACTTGGATGATCCATCCTTTCTGGGATGGGCTATTTTCAAAATGTCAAAACAACATTCATAAAACAGTGAAATCACTGTCAGAATTGAGGGTTTGTCATTCAAACTGGAAAAATCAATTCTTATTTGAAGTCACCAAATACGATTTCTTGGTTTTTTGTTAGATTCGCGATCAATGCATATTTTCCTGCCGGAAAATTTTTTTTTTTTTTAAAAAAACTGGGATGTCATTTCAAAGCTTCATAGGGAAGATTCAACAACAATTCAAGAATCAGGCCAAAACTCTAGATATTCATGATCCAGCCTTCCTAGCAGTGGACAGTAATTGAAGAACAAATCATTGCTCTTGGATCCCTGAGTTTTGAACTCGTGCTTGATATGGCTCTCAGAACCCTGAAATTAGATCAAGGAGCATAATATCTGGCTTTCGGAGTCCACAAATATGTTCTTTAACCGCCAAAACTGGCTCTACATGCTCCATAAGAATACCATAACCAAAGGAATGACAGAAAGTGGGAGACTTCTCTGGAGCAGCACGAAGGCAAAAGATTAAAACAAAGCATGGTAAATGATGCTCTATTTAAAAAGGTTTCTTAAGAATGTTCTGGTACCAAGGAGGGTCCAAGATCCATAAAGCACTTGCCAGACTTACAAACAGAGTTATCTCTGAACCTCTGGAAATAGGGAAGCTGAAGGATTTATCCGAACGCCACACTAGGCCTGCGAATACCAATAAAATTGTTGCTCCCAAGGTTAACAGCAAAATTTGGGCTCCTCTCTCATCACGGGCCAAACAGAGGGAGGTAAAATTCTAGTTTAGTGACTTCTTGCTATCTCAGAGAGGAGTTAGGTTAGAAAAATGAAAGTTTCAGGGATGGGTCTAGGGGCTAAAGTATGTCCCAGGAAGGTATTTTGAAGCACCTGCTTCCACTACCTCTCCCTCTAGAGGGTCCTGACCCTTGATAACCTTTAAAAATATGTGTTATAAAAGTGAAACCTTGCAAAATAGATTTTTTGCTTGAATGAAGTACAACAAAATTGTTTTCAGCTTCACAACTTTGCTCAATCCCAATTTATAAGGTTTTAAAGATATGCAAATATATTTCATGAATTTTGAAAAAAAAAACATTGATATGGCTCAGAATTCTACTCAAGTAACAGGAATTGTATTTTCTGAACTAAAGGCAGAGAAAAAGCAAGTGGTAACTGAAAACTAAGGTAAAATGTTGTTTTGTCAAAATTTCAATAGGTATAGACCTGTCATGTAGGCAAATTTCAGGGCCCTCTTGAGGGAGAAGGAGTGGAGTTAGGTACTTTGAAATACCTTCCCGGGACATACTTTAGCCTGTAGACCCATCCCTGAAAGTTTCATTTTCCTAACCTAACCCCTTTCCGAGATAGCAAGAAGTCACTAAACTAGAATTTTACCCAGAGGGATACTAAGGCACTTCAAGTGCAGTGGATTATTGCTCTCTCAACAAATTATTTTGTAGAGGCAGCGAATGCGGTTTTTTAGCTTGAAAATCATGATATCAAAGAATAGGTTGTCAAAAACCTAACAGATAAATTTTGCCTGCTTGACCTCGTCGATTATGACCTCAGTCTAAAAAGACGTCATGCGATGATATTTGAAGTGAGTCCAGATCCCATGGTAGCAGCTTATGTACTCCTGAAGTCAAAGTGACGGAGTTTCTTCTCGGTAAGGACGTCGCCAAAACAGCATCCAAAGCCAAATCCATGGTGGACTTGAAACAATTATTTGAAAGACCAATAACGTGTAAAAGGAGGGGGTGTACCGTTATCGCCACTGGCAAAACGACGATTCCCGCTCAAACTACTCTAGAAATTAGGGCCTTTAACTGGAAAGTGGGGTTGATGAATGCTCAAGTACTAAATCACGCGCGGGGCAACTTTGCAGCCAAGCTAACTTTAAAATTTGATGTAAGTTGGGAACTGAAATGGTGGTTGGATATTCTCAATACTTCTTCTAAAGCAATTTATCAAAGATCAGTTGACAAAAATTTGAGCAGTGAGCATCAAGTTTGAGCATCAAAACTAGGATGGGCATTTGTGGATGAACATTCCATGAAAATGGTCACAGGTAAACGATCCTCATAGGGGATTTGACATCAATGTTTTAGAAACAAAAGCTGTTTATCTGGGATTAAAAATCTTTGCTCAGGATAGCAAAGGAATGCATGCCCGGCTATGTTATGACAATGCAAGCGCAGTAGTTTACATAAATAAAAAGGGAGGATCAAAATCTGAGCTTTGTAATTATTTCTCAAATAAGGTTTGGCAGCTGGTTTTGCAGGATAGAGTGGTTATCTGCCGGGAGTGGTTAATATCACCGATGAGGGATCACGGAAGTTTGGTAATGAAAAAGATGGAAATAGAATATTTAAAATTATGCACTATTTGGTATCTCAGTCGGTAGACACTATTTTGATTGCAACTAGTTAAAATTTTCTGATTAAACCATTTGTTTCTTAGAAACCAGATCCAGAAGGTTTTTTCGTATATGCAAGTGTAGCGAGTTGGAAGCCTCATTTCTTCTATGCATTCCTCATTTAATTGGCATCTGAAGAGCCTTAAGAAACAGAAGCGGATCAGGCAACTGGTATTTTGATCGTTCCAAACTGGAACACATAAGTCTAATATCCCTTACTATTAAGGCTTTTAGTATGAAGTCCTATACTTCTGCTTTGATTCCGGTTTGTAGGGCTTGCTTTGTCTCCGGCACGGTTTTTACCACCAAGGATATTCTCCTTTCATAGTCGATATTACCCTTTATGGATGGTAGGATTCGACTAGGCACCAATACAATAAAAAGGGTATACATTAAAAAAGGGTTTGCTTTTGTGGAAGAAACGTGATCCATTCCTTGGAGGCAACTCTACTAGATACCTTGACCGTTCTTGCGGAGCCTTGTCATTCAGGTGTTAGAAATAGTGCATTAATACTGCAAGCAGTGGTTTATCGACAATTTTACCATGAGAGGTGTCTTTAATAGACGACCTAGTCTTCTCAAGGTTTCTAGTATTTGGGATGTAAACGTGTATTTGATATCTTTATATTACTAGCTTCGTATATCGAAAATCTACAAACAAGACACTAAGACAAAAATTAGTAATTTTATCGATTTTATCAGCTTGTGAAAGAGTTCAGATTTAGGCCAGTTTGTCACAAAGTAACATGATACATAATGACGATGAAAGTTTTGTTTTTCAAATCAATAGGTTGTTTAAAAAAACGAAACCGCGCAACCACAAGTCAATGGTTAAATTTTGGTCTTCCTTGTGTCCGGTGAAGCATCTAGCTACTTATGTTAGAATGACGTAATTGTGTTGCGAGAGAAACACTTTGGTTTTGTCCCGTTTTTTTTTTTTTTTTCTATGCCGCCGATCTCAGTTTATTCCTGGAAACTGGTAAGGGTCTAACCTGTGCGGTTTTTACGGAAAGTGTGGACCTCAGGCCGAATTGGTGGATATGACATTACATTTTGGAAAACTCCTCAAAACTCTTGCCTGGGGCGAAAAAGGATTGTTTTTGCTTGTTCACGAGCTAGAGGCTGTGGTGTGCGAAGTGAAGTGGAGTTATATAGCCTATGTCAGAGAGGAGTATCTGAAGTTGTGTAGCCAAGCCTTCGTTTCATCAAACTATGTTTCTGCTTTCGAGTGGAAAGCTCCGTTCTAGTCGGTAAGCTGGCAGGCACCACTTTCAAATCGAAGATGGACTAAAATCTATAAGTGTTAAATATATGAGGCAGTTACCCGACCCCACGCCCAATATATATTCTTTGAGTGATAAATAGAAAAATTTACAGAAGCAAAATGTGGCATTTTCCCACGGGTCTGAAAGTGCAGCCGTCTATTGTCTCTACCCATTTCTGTTCGTGATTACAGCTGATTTTATCATTCGGTTTTTCGGACTTGGGATTGCGGTAGAGAAATGGTATCAGATGTGCCCAATAAACTTTAAAAGTTCTCTCATTGTTTAAGAAATTGGAGCTTATCCTTTGCTCCTTTCTAAGTGGTGACGTTAGAAAGTTGACCTACGGCAAAAAAAAATCAACTTTTGAACTAAGACAGATAGAATTTTTTCGGAGGCAATCGATAGCTCTTGATGAGGTGATAAAAGTATATGACAACCATTTTGTGGTACAAAAATTTCTTTATGAGGTATACTAGTTTCAAAGTTTCAACGGGTTGACAACTTCAGTAGTAAGGTACACACTGAAACGAAATCTAGGCCGATACAAATTGTGAGACATATAGAGGACTTCTAGGCAACAGTCAGCTGTTAGGTAATAATCACCTTCGGCAATGAGGGGTTAGCAACTTTTGCTAGTTGGTGTATCTATTATTTGTTTCCAGTGTATTTGATGGTAAAACCAGTTTGGTTCCGGTGGTAAAACATGTAGGGGACTTGTAAGTAATAATCGGCTGTTAGGCTACAGTCAACTTCAGCGATGAGGGGTTTGCAACTATGTTAGTTGGTGTACCCATTTATTTGTTTCCGGTGAACTTGATGCCTATCACTGGAGAGGGACTTATAAGTAAGAATCAGTTCACTTTGGGCGAGAAACGGCTGTTAGCTCATAATCATCTTCGGCAATGAGGGGCTTGTCACTTTTGCTAGTTGGTGTACCTATTATATGTTTCCGGTGTATTTGATGGTTAAACCAATTTGGTTCCAGTGGTAAGACATGTAGGGGACTTGTAAGTAATAATCGACTGTTAGGCTACAGTCAACTTCAGCGATGAGGGGTTTGCAACTATGTTAGTTGGTGTACCCATTTATTTGTTTCCGGTGAACTTGATGCCTATCACAGGAGAGGGACTTATAATTAAGAATCGGTTCACTTTGGGTGAGAAACGGCTGTTAGGTCATAATCATCTTCGGCAATGAGGGGTTTGCCACTTTTGCTAGTTGGTGTACCTATTATATGTTTCCGGTGTATTTGATGGTTAAGCCAATTTGGTTCCAGTGGTAAGACATGTAGGGGACTTGTAAGTAATAATCGACTGTTAGGCTACAGTCAACTTCAGCGATGAGGGGTTTGCAACTATGTTAGTTGGTGTACCCATTTATTTTTTTCTGGTGAACTTCATGTCTATCACAGGAGAATCTGTGTAAGCAGGAATCTTTTCACTTTGGGCTAGAAATTTGTGCAAATTGGTGCACATTGTGTTCGGTCTCTTTAAATCTGACAGAATTAAGTGTTTACGCAACGGGTACAAACGATAACGTAAAACAATGAGGTAGTTTCGTAATAATTAGTGTCACCTATGGTATTTTAATCCTGAAAAGTTACGGATAGTTTTATAATACCAACTAGATTATATGAGATATTGTTCCAAGTTTTCATCCGTCACGATGTCTACGATTGAAAAAGATAAAGTCCAACTGGCTGCAAAGTCAATTTAGTCCCTTCTTTCGATATTATTTTGTAGTTGTTGTTTTTTCAACGCTGAGGAATAGCCTTTGGTTATGCGATAACTAATTGCGTTCTTCTTTGAACTTCCCGTTGAAAAAATTCAATAGGCCGACAAAATCATCATTTAACCGATAGTTAAGAAACAAGCACAAAGGAGAATGTAAAACAATTACATATTTCCGTCATAATTAATAGAATGTCATCTATGGTGTTTTGATCGTGAAAAGTTAGGGATAGCTTTATAATACCAACTAGATTATGTAAGATGTTGTTCCGAGTTTCCATCCGTCACGATGTCTACGATTGGAAAGAATAAAGTTCAACTGGCTGCAAAGTCAATTTAGTCCCTTCTTTCGATACTATTTTGTTGTTGTTTTTTCAAAGATGAGGAATAGCCTTTGATGATGTGATTACTGATCGATAGCGAAGAAACAAAACCAAAGTGTTGCTCTCGCAACACTTTACTCGGCGATGCTGGATAAAGGTTGCCGCAACACTTCACGTTGTCCGGCCAACGTAGGTCTAGTATTAAACTGAGACGACGCAATTTTTCTTACATACTGTAAGCCTTATATTGCTGGGTCCAAGTCATCTATTTCTAGAAGGATGTGAGAAGTGTTTTTTCTTGCAGTTATAAATCTGTTTGTAGTGCTCATAACACCAGATCTACCTCAGTGTCCCACCTTAAAGCAAGGTTTTACGACAAACCAAAAGAAAACGACAGTTATCTGTCTTTGGAATTTATTCGATGTATTTGTAGTGTTTGAAAAATCTTACTATAAATGAATTTTCGTACAATATCCTTTTTTACAAATAGGGCTATTATTGAATGTTATTGATGGTTTAGGTAATGGTGAACTTTAAAATTTCAGTTTAACTCAAAAGCTTAGCTAATGTGTTCCACTTCGGACTAGAATTGATAAATTGAACGAAAACTTACCAAGTGTTAAGTTTGATTGTAATTCTACTCCAATGAACTCGCAGCACTTCACCGTGAGCTTTACCCTCGCATACTACAAGGTATTCAAAATACTGGTATTGCTCTTGTTCAATCTAAGTGATCACGGACGTCTATCTCAGTTGAACTCTTAGCTACGCTGGGGCTCCTTTTTTGGAGTAGAATTACAATCAAACTTCAAACTTGGTTAGTTTTTGTGTAGTTTATCAATTAAAAGTTACAACTCTCTTCGTCCCGTACAAAATCAAACCATTTACATTTTATCGGTCGCCAAAGTCATCTTTGGCAACATCTAACGTTTTATCGGGATCATATTCTCTAACAACATTTATTCAGTTTTGGCCATCCTGAAGTATAAATCTTAACTTTACCAGGATTCAGGATAGTTTCTGGGCCCTCGGGTTTGTCTTTTTATTTACTCTGGGAGGGAGGCCTTACAGGGGTCGTACTTTCAAACTCTAGAATTGATATTGCCTTCCATGATACTTATTATGTCGTTGCCCATTTTCTATACCTTCACAGGAAAGTTATACCTTTTCATGCTGTGTGGTGCTACATTCTTTTAGTTTATTTTTTGCTGGTTTTCACCCACGTCTTTTTTTAATTTGGCATCTATTACTACCAAAAACTGCATAGCTTCACATAAAAATTTTCTTCGTAACAACTAAATGTTCTCTTTTCCTTTTTTTTCAGATATATAAAGTTTTATAGATTTACACTTAGCAAATCAAATAATCCAATTACGTTCTCACTGTCCTTGTTATTTTAACAAGTTGAATAGCTGTTAGAGAATTTAAAGCGCAATACAGAAGAAATATAGACTGGGAAAAAGAAGAAAATATTTGTGGAGGAGGTAAGGGCAGGAGGAAGTGTGTGGAGATATGCATGTTACTGTGGATTACATGATGGGTGAGTGTGAAGAACTGAGTGAGTTACGAAAGGAACTGGATGAAGATTGAAAGTTTGATTTCTTTCATTTAGATAGTTCTTATGAATTTGGATTTCTTTAATTTAATATAATTATTTAGTTTTAATTAATTTCTTTATTTTAAGTAATTAGTTTACTTAATTTGTGATCTAATTTTAATTCAATATTTCATTTTGTAGAAGCCTTAGGGTTTCTACAGTGATAAAAGCTATTTTTATTATAAGTGCAGTGACTAGTTTCTATGCCAAAAACATTGATATAAGGTTTTATTAAGGAATATTTCTATTTCTATTATATTTCTACATAAAATCTAAATAATATTACATATCTACATGCTATACCAGCCCAATGTCTGGATAATGATATTGTATAATATGTACACAATAATATCTGTTTAATATATACATATTATTGTATACCAACATATTACACGTAATATGTCTATGTATTTTTTCTATTATATGTCTAATACTTCTTAGAGTTTAGCAAGTTTTTTTGTTGATCTCATTGATATCTTTGGAGATACTAGCCTAGGAAGCTATGCTGAATGAAATAAGCTTAAGCACTATTAGGCTTAGGTTGGTTTCAGTTTATCAAATGTCTCAACTACTATTAGAATGCTACTAGAGTTATCTTTCCAACAGAAATGTTTATTTTTCAGCCCTATTGATGCGGCTCATACTAAAGTTGGGCCTTCGATACCCGGCCTAACAAAAAAAATTGTTATCTTATATCAGGGCAGAAATTTCAAGATCTAGGGAAAATCCCAAAGTTATATCCATGCCTCAAAGAGTTGTGTCCAAAGATCCTCTGGTAATTTCAATAAGCAGTTGAACGAAGTTTTGTGAGTCAGATTTATCGGAATATTGTTTTCAAAAACGAATATATTGAGTAACGTAAATGTGGAGGATATTTTGTCACAAAACAAAATTTTCGAAAAAAATAACGCTAGGACCCGAAAATCACTTTATCATAGAAAAGTTAATCATATCCAAGTTGTTGTTTTTTACCATTGGGTTAAGTTATTCCCATTTCTAGGTTTATATTACAATAAACTCTCTGGCTCTTGCGACTACTCAACGAACGTTATATGTAAAGCACCAGTGACGTCTACATTTAAACCCTTCCTCGCATCTGGAACATCACTTGCAACCCGCTCTCCAACAACTACTTCTGAACCATTTCTGGACTACGTTGATTTCAGTTCGGAGGAAAAAGATATATTTGACGATAGTGAAGAAGTCGTAAAGAGTAAAGAAATTACGAGAAGTGAAGAAGATAGTGAGACTGAGCTTGAGAAATTGTTGGACTTAATTCACGAACTAGGTAAATATAATTTTGGTTATCTACTTATAATTTTCTTTTTTATGTCCTCATCTCACTTTATAACCTTTTTGTTTTATTATTTATTCTGTTTTTTTTCATTTTAACATATTATTTCTCTATTAATAATCTTTGTTTATTCTTTACATATTCTTTATATACTCTATTATCTAGATGTTGTATGTATTTGATGTATTTGATGTTATATGCACTCCTTTGATTCTTTGTTTTTATCTTTTCTCTATTTTTCTTCTTATTTCTCTTATTCATATTCTTTATCATTCTTTATACTCTTTTCCCTTAAAGTTCATGATGCAGAATAATTTTATATAGCTTCCAGTTTTAACTATAATTTTTAAACAATGGAAATATCATGTAAACCAATTATTTATGGAATCCTTTGTTGCCAAACTAGAATTGAGGACATGAAAACGAATTTGGATTACTTGAGTTTTAATAAATGGCTATTAGAAACATTCGAGCTTCAGAAGTGTTGGCTGCAATTCACATTTTAGCAATTTATAATTTTATTTTATCCAGAGCTCCGACTAATTCATACACAGACTAGTAACAGTAAAAGAAGAAAAAAAAACACAGTAAAAGCGGCATATGACATAAAAAGAACGTTATTTATTATTGTAATATGTTTGCTTCAGTGCGATTTTTGACAGTACTAGGTGCCAAATAGAAAAAAAAAACATCTTGATTAAAAAATCAGCAAAAGAACTAAAAAAAGGTCTAGTCTTCTTTTGAAGCTTGAAGCTTTAAACACCCTCTTTACGTTTATTCATGGACACTGTTCTCGGCATTCAGGGGCACTCAGGGGATTTTTTGTTTTTTTTTGCTGTTATTTTTTTGTTTTCTGTCTTCTTCTTGTCTTTTCCTCTTTCTCTTTTTCCTTTCTTCCTTTATCACTTGAGTTTCTTTTATGTCGAGTAGCGTGATATGAATGTGGTTTTAATTAGCTGAGGGTGATAACCTCGCTTGCCCTTACAAGCTTATTGCCTTTCTTGGCAGGCGAATGCCGAATAGTATTTGTTTTCTTTTTTAATGAATATATATATATATATATCTCATATCTCTATCTCTGTTGACTTTAAAGGGTTGACTCTTATATCGCTAGCAACAGCTTCATCTGATATTGATTCCAAGAGGTCCATTGGGGTACTTTATAGATTTTTGAAACATGTTTCTAAGACAGTTAAATCGTCAACGAATTTCCGTCTATCTGGGAAATCGACACCAAGACTGTTTATCATGGTAAGAAATAAAATTGGGCCTAAGACAGTTCCCTGGGGCACACCATTATAAATTGGGAGGGGATCAGACTATACGTTCAGGTATTTGACGAATTGCGTTCTATTAGAAAGGAAGGGAAATAGGGGTCAATTAGAAAGTAATCGGTTAGTTATTTTACTAATGTATTATGGTTAATTAAATCAAAAGCTTTTTGTAAGTCAACTGCAATAACATCGAGCCAGGCATTGGGTTTTTCAAGTTTATTGCACATAGTATGCAAGAGGTGAACAAGATAGTGTGTGGTAGGAGTAGAGCACAAATTTATGAATTGCCTTTGGTCAACATTTGGGATTATTTTTACTTTCTACCAATCAGCTAAAAAGCTTTCATATAACTTGGAAAAAACTGGAGTAAGGGTAATGGGCGAACACCAGCAAACTACCCTTCTTTTCTACTGAAGTAGTACAACCTAATTTCCAACAATCAGGGAACTTACCAGTAGAGGTAATTTCATTAAAAAGTACGGACAAAAGTTCTGAAAGAATGTCTGCAGAGACTTTAATTAGTACAACTAGGGTGTCTAGTGACAGGCACTGCACTTTTTAATGTTTTTAATTTTTGCCTCAACATCTGAGGGCAAAATAATAGGAAAATTGAGAGAGTGTAGATAATAATAAGTATTAACAGAGAGGGGAGGGAGGCTTTGAATTATCGAGGAAAGAAATTTATTTAGATTATTGGCTGTAACTAGGGGCTCGTCTTGTAAACATAAACCTATATTTTTACATATTTTCTTAAAAGTTTTTTTTTATAGTTTTGTAAAGAAAAGGTAAAGGGTGCGGTACAAGACCCTTAAGGTCTGAACCGGCGGTGTCGATCTCCGTCCCAAGCCCCTTCAGCCAGGAAGTGCAATGGGGTATGAGAGCCAACTATCCTATGGCCGTATCACTATTTTGGCTTAATAGTAAACAGATTCTTGACTTTATATTTGTATATAAACGCAGAAGCAGATTTGCCTATTTCTTTTTTTATATGTTTACGCAATGAGTTAGCTTCAAATGCTTCACCATCCCAAAAAGGTTAATTTTAAGCCTAATTAGCTTTTTTAACTGAATAGTAATGTAGGGTTTGTCACTAAAACACGATTTTACTTTTTTCTCACGGAAAAATTCTAAGTATTTGACTTTAATCAGATTTTGGAAGTAAGATATTTTAACATTAATGTCATTATTCCCTTTAAGAGCTGGCCAGTTTTCATTAGTAATCCAAGATCCAAACTCGAAAAGGCCTTCATTGGAAATTGGACGATAAGAGAATTGGGTAACGGAAAATGTATGATTAAAGCTGGAAAGGGCTTTATTAATAAACAAAAATGATAACTTCCTCCTAAAGGGGGTAAAGGAACAGGTGAGCTGTAGAAAGTGTGCATAGTTGTGCAAATCAGATCAAGGGTAGTATTTCCTTCGGTTGTTGGTATTTTTACTATCTGTTTTAAATTAAGGGAGCTGCAAAGGGAATTTAACTTTTGATCATTAACACCACCTACTATGAAAATACCGGCCTTTGGGAATTTACAGAGGACAAAGTTGGCACTACTATGCAGCTGCTGAAAGAACTGCTGTCTTTGTGCAGTGTTTTGATTTGGAAAATAATAAAAGCAGCAAAAAACAAACAAATGAAAAGGGTGATGCAAAACTTTGGGTGTCACACTTACCCAAATGATTTCATAATTTCCGTAATTTGAAAAGTTGGGAGTATGAATTAATTTAGGGAAGATATTGCTACCTACAAAAAATAATATGCCGCCCCCTTTTTACCTAGGGGGTGGTCATTAGGACGATGTTTTATGAGTTGGGAGTAGCTATTAATTTTTTTTTAATTAATTTTTAAAAATGTGTCCTGTCAGTACGAATGAAGACGATGAATCATGTCTTAGCACAATTAACAGACAATTTTCCCCAAAACCACAAGATAAGCCCCCTCGGTGCTGATTCCAGCCTGAGATTTAAAGATCTAGAATTGAGGCTGCTGATATTGCAATCCGGGTCATCAGCGAATAATATGTTATGGCCAATATCTATGAAACTGTTACTGATATCGTTCTCACAAGTAAGAAATAGCAGTGGACCCAAACCTTGTGGGAGCTTAACTGACTGAGATTGAGATATTGCTGAAGAAGAAGTATTGCCTCCGTTGGCGCACTGATTTTGGTTTCTTAGGTATGGGCATTAGAAAGTCGTTAATGGGTCGTTAACACAGAAATAATCAAGAAAATGTGACACTTACATAATTCATAATTTTGAAAGAGCCATAAGAAACATCTTAGAAAATGGCAAATTTCATGTCTGAATTGACCTAGGATGGGTGCATAGGCAAAATACGTTGTTCATTTTTCTTTATTTTTTGATGTTTTTACACATAAAAACTGATACTTTTAGCAATAACTGTATAAATACATGATTTATTGTCCTAAAAGGTGTTAGATAAAAACTTGTTTTTGGTCCAACAATGAAATTTATTAAATTACTTTTATTTCAGGGGGTGTCTCAAGAGTTAGGCAATTATTAGCTAAATCGAAAGTATCGTCTTCAGATCCTGAGATATCGAAGGAACAGCGAGAATCTCTTAAAAAATTCCTTGATACAACAGCCAGGTATTTCTTTTGGATGAATTATTATATTTATGCTTACTAATCTATGCCATTCTGTCTTACCGATAATGTTAGTTATTTTGATAAGATATACATTGTTTATATATATATTACATTATTACCATGAGTCTGGAAAACTAAACAGGTTCCAACAAAATATCTGAATTTCTGACGCCTGGTGAAGTGGAAAAACAACTGATTCTACTTCAAGTACAACAATATAAAAATGTGTTTAATTGTATTTATTTATATTCAACTTACAATATTTATGAAGTTGTTGGTTATTATTACAATTTGAAAATTTTATTTCTTCTGATGGATTTTTTATAGAAGACGTGAAATTTTTCAAGCAGAAACGAGTAAGTGACATGAATGTGCCAAAGTAAAAATGGTAAAAATAACCATTTAGATTCTTAGAGGAAGTATTTTAGAATTTTTACGTTTTTTGAATTCAAATTTCATCTTCTTCTTTTGAAGTCCGAGGTCAATTTTACAGCAGAGTAGCAATTTGTAATTGTTTTTCAGATTGAAAAAAAATTTTCTGATTGAGAGCAAGATTGGTAAAGCTTTCTTAGAAAGGTTAATCAAATGCTTATTTGAATACATGTGTAGAAAAAATGGTATTCAGTTAAAAAAAAAGAATGAACTAAAAATATTGCACTTCTAATCCCACTTGTGATTAAAATTTTAAATTAAACAAAGTTAATTAATTGAATTATGTGTAGAAAGAAAGTTATGCCAAGATTTACAAAAACGGAGCCGAGACTCTTTATTTGGTATTTATTTTTGTTTTAACCCCTATGTAACGGGCCATGGAGTCTTGTAGGGGTAGAGAGTTATTGTTGTCCATTTATCTTGATGTTAATAAACTGAAATGAACTGAATTCTGGAAAATCGGCCGAGAAATACAAGAACTGTCACTGAGAATGCACTAAATGGAGCCGAGATTTTAGATAAAGTAGCCGTGGATCTCAGTTTAATGTGTTCTGGAAAACTTCGGCCCAAACCTGAAAAATCGTATTTTAGACAACAACGTACTGATTGTTCAGCAAAGGGAGGGAGGAAGTATCTTTAGACGAATCTCATGAAAAGACCTTCCTTTAAACTTACGGTTATATTTTTTCAGGAAATATTTATTGTTATTGGTAAATTTTTATTGAAGCTACTTATAGTCGAGATGGAATTCTATTTCTTTGTGATTCTTATAATGCTAAACATGATTAATAGTTTATTTTAATCGGAATTGCTTATTTACACATATTGGTAATGATTTGATTTTATAGCTCCAAGGAAATTGAAAATGAAATCTCTTTGTTTAAATTAGTTAAGTGGTAGCTTAAATGACCATATATGTCTTTTAAAAACTAATAAAATGGGAACTCTATTTACAATGAAGAAGAACTTTATAAGTAGTTATGCCGTTCTTGGCTGTATTCTAAGAACTGCGTTATTACTTATTTTATCTTATTTTATTACAAAGAACTATTTAATGTATGCAACGAGTTTGACTCCTGTCAGAACCTTGATAAATCGTTATATTTTTGGCTGGAGAATATTGTTGGAAAAGAAGGAAAGTCCCGTCTGCTCATCTCCAGCACCTCCTAAAAAGAATTATTTCATCCCCTTTTTTGAAATGCGTCAGTTCTTTTGAATATATGCCTTAAATGCGCTTCTCAGGATTTTAATTTCAGGCTAGCAAGGAGTTTTTTACAGGGACAGTGCATCTACTCTCCTAGCTAAACTTCGCTGGACCTGATTTAGGGCTCGAAAAATGTCTATAAATAGAACTATTTTCCTATTTTCCGAAATGTTCTTATGCTGAGAATATAGAGGGGTTATTTATTTCCCACTTTTGAATTTGGGTCCTACCCAAGGGGTTAACCTAATGGATTTGCAATCGTAAAAGGAACAATTGATTGACATGAGTTAATTTTCCGTATTTAAACAGAAAATGAACTACTTGAAAATTTCAGAATTGAAATTATCATGTTATAAAGTCAAATTTGCCTTTGGGCGAGTAATCAGCAGTCTAGAGGCAAAAAATAAGCACATAATATATTCAACTCGGCTACCCTCTTCAACCCCCTCATGTACATAATAATTTCTGTTCCTTCTAAGTTTTAATGATGCTCCTTACTTTTAAGTTGTAACAACTTTTTTTTATTTAATCCTATAAAAATCTTATATATAATTTGTTTACTCTTATATAGGGCGTTAGCGTCAACTGGGGGAAAAACAGACTAAAGTGGTCATCATTTCAGTGATTCATCAAATGACCCCCAGTTTTTATCTTTCAGTGTTACTTCAAGGTTACCAGAAATTATGGTTAGCCATGAAAAAAAGAAAGTTCAACTTCAGGACAGAGACTAATTCCAATTACTCAGAAGGCTTTTAGTTCCTGGACTAATGCCTCACAGCCACATACCCATAAAGTTTTACCCAAGATGTGAGATGGCATTGACTCTTTTTGGAGACCAACTTGGCCTTTGGTCTTATTAGTCTCAGACTCCAATTGGTTGAAAGTAAAAACAGACAAATTAGGGTTCTTGGCCATCATATTTTGCAAATCCTTTCCTTTTTTTCATAAAATAGAGCAACAACTCATACTAGACGAAGAGAGTAAGTTATGTCAAGTGGATTGAGATTTTACAGTTGTTGAGTTAAAGTAGATGCTTTCTCGGCTCCATGTTGTGAATTTTCAGTGAAATTTCTAGGAATTGTCGGTGACAGTGCTTAATTGGCATTTTTTTAGTTAATTGGAAACAAAGATCCTATTTGTAATTTTTTGTTCTTTTTAAGCGCAAGTAATTCTCGAAGAGGTCCAGTAGGTGGCTCTGTTCCAAAGGAAATATTGGAAAAAACTGATTTTGACCCAACTTTTAATCAACATGACACAATTGATGCCAAGCCTCGACAGTATCAAACAATCAGACGGAAGTAAGTGATTTAAATTCAGGTTATTATTAATATTTTTTACTATTGCATAATTTATATTTTATTTATTGTATAGCTCATTCATTTACGAAAACTCTTTTTTTCGAATCCACAATATGTGTTAAATTTAATTTCAATGTATTTTTTTAAGAATAATAACAACCTACATTCAAAAATCAATATTATTCACCAAAAGCCAAACGGTTGTCTTGGGTTGAATCAGGAAAAAACACAAACATCTCTTAAATTCTCTATAACAAGAACGAAAGAAATAAGAGAGAAAAGAAAAGAAATAAAAAACAAATAAAACATAATAACAATAATACTGGGCAGCAACAACTTACTATATTCATGCTGGCGGGTAACACTCGTCAACCTTCAAACTTACACTCACTCTCAACCAACAAACACTCAACCAATAAACAATTATCAAACAGTTCGTGGTAACGAACTGTTGTAAGGAGCGACCCGGCTCAATAGTAATTGAAACTCTAAAAAATGGAATTTTGATACCAATAGTGACATCAAAAGAATGGCATTTTAATGTTGATTTTAAATATATAAGTTTCATCAAGATCAGTTATACCGATCGAAAGTTACGAGCCTGAGAAAATTTGCCTCATTTCAGGAAATAGGGGGAAACACCCCCTAAAAGTCATACAATCTTAAAGAAAGATTCAGGGTATCAGAGAACCTTGTTGTTGAAGTTTCAAGCTCCTATCTACAAAAATGTCGAATTTCGCATTTTTCGCCAGGACAGATCATGGATTCCTCTTTATTTGTTTTTTTTTTTTTTTTGTTTTTTGTTTTTTTTTGTATTTTCCCCAGGGGTGATCGTATCGACTGAGTGGTCCTAGAATGTCGCAAGAGGGCTCATTTTAACGGAAATTAAAAGTTCTAGTGCCCTTTTTGAGTGACTGAAAAAATTGGAGGACACATAGGCCCCCTCCCACGCTCATTTTTCCCAAAAGTCACCGGATCAAAATTCTGAGATAGCCATTTTATTCACCATAGTCGAAAAACTTAATAACTATGTCTATAGGGACGACTTACTCACCCGCAGTCCCCACGGGAGGGGCTGCAAGTTACAAACTTTGACCTGTGTTTACATATAGTAATGATTACTGGAAAGTGTACAGACGTTTTCAGGGGGATTTTTTTTCTTTAGGGGGGAGATTTGAGGGGGAGGTAGCGTGGGAGGATATTTCCATGGAGAAACTTGTCATGGGGGAAGAGAATTACAATGAAGGGTGCGCAGGATTTTTTAGCATTATTTGAAAAAAAAGAAAAAATAAATATGAAAATTTTTTCTACTGAAAGTAAGGAGCAGCATTAAAACTTAAAACGAACAAAAATTATTACGCATATGAGGGGTTTACCTCCTCGTTATACCTCACTCTTTACGCTAAAGTATTTTTAGTAATTTCAACTATTTATTCTACGACCTTTGGGATTCAGAGCTCATTCTTAAGGAATTGGGACAGAATTTAAGCTTTAGGGTAAAGAGCGAGGTATCGAATAGGGTTGAACCCCCTCATACACGCAATAAAAACATACGAATATAGAAGTTCGTTACGTAAATTAATTCGTAAGTTACGTATATTTTTTTACCAATGAAAATGTTTGTAAAAAATTAAAAGTTCTAGTTGCTTTTCTAAGTAATCAAAAAGTTGGAGGGCAGCTAGGCCTCCTCCCTCGCTCCTTTTTTCTCAAAATCTTCAGATTAAAGGCAATTAATTAATATGCAAGTTTCGTTTTAATTATTTATGTGCGGAGAGCCGAGATCAAAACATGCACTAATTCAAAAACGTCGAGAAATTAAATATAAAAAAAAACAAATTTTTTTAAATGAAAGTAAGGAGTAATTTTAAAACTTAAAACGAACAAAAATTATTACGCATATGAGGGGTTTACCTCCTCGTTATACCTCACTCTTTACGCTAAAGTATTTTTAGTAATTTCAACTATTTATTCTACGACCTTTGTGATTCAGAGCTCATTCTTAAGGAATTGGGACAAAATTTAAGCTTTAGGGTAAAGAGCAAGATATCGAAGAGGGCTGAACCCCCTCATACACTCAATAAAAACATACGAATATAGAAGTTTGTTACGTAAATTAATTCGTAAGTTACGTATATTTTTTACCAATGAAAATATTGTAAAAAAATAAAAGTTCTAGTTGCTTTTTTAAGTAATCAAAAAATTGGAGGACAACTACGCCTCCTCCCTCGCTCCTTTTTTCTCAAAATCTTCAGATTAATTGCAATTAATCAATATGCAAATTTCGTTTTAAGTATTTATGTGCGGAGAGCCAAGATCAGAATATGCATTAATTCGAAAACGTCCAGAAATTAAATAAAAAAATATTTTTTTTTTAATGAAAGTAAGGAGCAACATTAAAACTTCAAACGAACAGAAATTACTCCGTATATGAAAGGGGCTTTTCCTCCTCAACGCCCCGCTCTTTACTCTAACGTTTCTTACTGTTTAAAAAAAAGGGTTAAGAGAAAGAGTCAAACTTTAGCGTAAAGAGCGAGGCCTTGAGGGGGAAAAACCCCTTTCATATACGGAGTAATTTCTGTTCGTTTGAAGTTGTGATGTTGCTCCTTACTTTCATTTAAAGAAATTGTTTTTTTATTTAGTAACTTAATTTAAAGAGAAACAAATATCTTCCAAAACAAACAAAACTAAGTCCCATAATTTTATACCCTTCACAATAAAATAAAACATAAAATTTGAGAATAAAAGAAAGAAACAAGACAACATTCAAGAATAAGACAAAAAACAACACTTAACAAAATATTGTTGTTGGTACAAAATATCAGCATAACTATAGAATATCAACGTAGATAACTCTTTTTAATGTAATTCTTTTGTATCCCATTACATAATTACATAATTATAAATTACATAATACGTCCGCTCCTCTCTCCACTTTAGGCTTGTATTATTGCACGCTCATGACCAAGGCCTTATCCCGGGGAGAGGAACTACCGGGTTTTAAAGGGGTTAACCGGGTTTTTAACTCTTTTTAATGTAATTCTTTTGTATCCCTTTCTATTTGTCATGAAGTGGATCTTTATCGCTATATCCAGAAAAGTGAACTAGGGGGGTAAAGGTATAGTCACGAGCAGACTCTCAAAATCTATAAAAATGTGTGTGTGTACTTACATTTGTGATTATTATATTAAAACACTATCCCTCAATTGATAAAACAAACATAATGCAGCTTAATTAATTCAAAAAACTAAATAAATTATATCAATCTAAATAACGAATAAAATTATAAAAATAATAAATTAAAATTAAATACTGTAATTAAAGCGCAAACCAATTTATAAGAGTTGTAAAACATTGACTGTCCTGGGGGACTAGTCATGCACATAATGCACTTTTATCCACAAATTTCCACTGAAACATGGGATAAAGGAAATATAATAAAAATACAAATAAAGAGGATTGGTAGAAGAGGCTCTAAAATTATATGAATATGTAAAAGATCAAATTTTATCAAATAAAGCCTCAATTAAATAAATCAATACCTTTTGGTGATGACTCTTTTTTACCTGAAAGATATTAGTCTTGCCTTTTAGCCAGAGCCAGTTGTGCTAGTGGGGCAGTTGTTCCTGGCACCATGGCCTGGTAGGCTTTGGCTGGGAAGTTACCCACTTATTTGTTGTTTTTCTTTTCTTATATTACGGTCGGGAGGGGGCGCTGTAAGTCCGGCTCTGCTTTTTAGCAAAAGGAAAGGACAACTTAGTTATAAATCTTCTTTTAATCCAAAGACGACTTTACCCCCCCCCCCTCTCCGTAATTCCGGGCTCTTGTTAATTATACTACCTAAACGTAAAGCAGCTAGATCTTAATTGACTAATAATGATGAAACTAAGGAGATGAATTCAATCGAAAAGTGGGACTTTGCTGGAAAGAAGATTAGAAAAACAGGTTGGAGATAATTTTCAGTCTCTTATATTTTGGGTTTTACAACTATAGTTTTCTATATTTTACAACTTATATTTGGATATTGATAACTAATCGATTAGTATTCAATTACAGGCATATCATGGTAAGTAACTTGATATGCTCACCTGCCTATGAAGTCACCTGCATGATCATCTTAAGAAATGTGGACTTTTCCAAAAATATGAATGTTTTGGCTATATAACTAACGGCTACTCTCAACGGACAATAAACAGACAACGAACAATAGAAGATAAAAAGCCCTAAAATAATATGAATCAACGGTTACAAAATAAAAATATTTGCTTTGAATACCGTCAAAAGTAACATTTTTCAAAATAAAATAGGTTGTTCTAACAAGTCCATGTAAAATGCTTAAATTATTACAAATGGTTCCAAGATCTTATTTCAGCAAAAGAACCGCCTATAGAATAGCCAATGAGCACCATCTATTTAATATTTTAATTCGATTAAATACATGTTAAAAAACACTATTTCGAAACAGTCAACGTCCCTATTCAAAAAAAGGTCGTTAGAGCCCTGATCTTATTTGGCATTCTACGAACAGAACAGAACGTTGATCAGCCAATAAAAATTCTAGAAAGTATTTTTATCTACACAGCATAGGAAAATGGGCTTTTCAATTGGCTGGATTTGTGGTTGTTTTTACCGTAAATTGCCAAATAAAAACAGGACTTAAGGCTGACAAAAAAAAATATACAGGAAAATGCACTAAGTTACTCATTCAGACAATACCTTATGAAAATACTTGCTTTTATGGCACCTAACATGCTTTTATGTGTGGAGTTGTGTAGTAACGGTGATGAAAATGATGTCAAAATGCATCTCAGAGGGAGTACGATCAAAGAAAAAGCGTCAAGATTATATCACTATCATCAATAGTAGAATAGCGATAATGAGGCATTTGTTTTTTAGTCGACCAATACCACCTTCAACCTCAGAGGACCCATCAACAACTCCAGTTATTGAGCAGTTCATATCTCAGGACTCAGATGAAATAGAAACTGATTTTAGAGAAGAAGATGAACTACCAGTATCGCCGAAAGATGAGTTTTTAGATAGTTATGAATATTATGAAGATGATATTTTGTCTATAAAAGCAACACCGAAAAGTGTCAACTTGCAAAGGAGACCATCTGTCATCGCAGATATTTCTAGTGAAGAAGCTGAAGTGGAGGTAACTATACGTTATTCATTTGTATCCCCCTCTATTTGTTATGAAGTTAAACTGTTATAAAGTTTGTTATGAAGATAAAATCTGTATCTCCCATAATCAAAACGGAAGGGGCTCTCAAAATCTAGAAAAATATGTATACGTGCTTAGATTTATATATATATTATTTCAAAATTTCTAAAATAAACTTAGAACAGTTTCTGGCCAAATTTCTGTAAGCAAATGGAAAATCTTAGCCTCCCATACTTTCAAGTGTCATTTTAACTTAAAGCGACGTTTTTCAGGAGAAATATCTATTTCTTAACTTGTACCAAATTCTAAGATGACTTTAGTTTTTGAAGGCGCAGACTTCAGAGATCGCGCAGACCTTGACAATTTGAAATTTAGAAGGCTGATAGCTAAGCAATCTTAGCCCGCTGATTATTCTACTTATCCTTTGCTACTAAGTATTGGGAGGAACTACCCCCTCTCCCAGGAATTTTTCTCCGACTCGCAGAAGTGTATCAAAAATGCATATAAAAAAATATTTGATGCAATTAAACAGAATTGAACTCAACCCCCCTCCCCCCGAACAAAATACTTGGTACACTGTTGATAGTATAATATTACCTCCCAAAATTCTTCAAAATTTAGCAGTAAAACCGAAATCTATTCTTCTTCTATTAGGGTCTCTTTGAATGTAAGGATGGATTAATAGCTTGCTAATTTTGGCACTCAAGAAATATGATGGTATCAAAAAAGGGGATTTTGGTTCCTAATTTCAGTCCTCAGGAAAACACATAGAATAATGTGGATAGTATGGTAGTATCTCCATATATACAAGGTACTTGTGAGATCCTGAAGCCGTCTCACTGAAGAAACAGATGTGGATAATAATGAGGGTTGGAAATTTGACGAATGTTCTTGAGCCCTCCCTACTGGGCGACCAAGAATATACAAAAAGGAAAAAAAAAATTAGGAAAAAAATGTAGTGATTTTTTGGTAAGAATCTATTTTTTTAATCTTGCCTCTGTCCCTCTAGAATGATTTTTTGGGTTAATAACCGTCAAAGTAAAATCAATGCTGAAAGTATAGTGTAAAAAAAAGCTCTTTCTTTAAATATTGCTACAATTATTTATAAAGTATGAAAAACAAAAAAAAAACTAAGAAGATTGTAACATTTAGGCTGACAAATAGGCCGAAAGTAGAAAAAGGAAGGAAAAAAGTAGGAAAAAATAAAAAAAGAGGAAAATCTGTTAAACTAATTAATCTCAAGTCTCAAACCCAATTGATTGGGCAGTTTGAATTGTGGGTACAGTTTTTCATTTGAGTGTTTAACTTATTTTTTGATATGCTAATTTAGCTCTCTAGTTTTCCCCTCTACATATAGAGGCCATTGACGCTTTTGTGGGGCCAGAAGCATAAATTGTATTTTTGTGTATATTGACGGTTGAGTGATTGACTGTTTACCCATGCCATTTGACCAAACACTTGGAAAACTATAAGTTTCACCGTTCGCCTGTGAGTCCTGAGGACTTGTTGGTCATGTATCAATTCTATGACTTGGTGTTCCACCTTTAGACTTCAAGCAACTAAACCTATTAGGCTTAGGTTACACTTGTTCGCCTTTGAGTCCAAGCAAATTCAGTCTCAGATTTTTCATATAGTTCCAGTCGACATTGTCCGTCAAGCATCAACCCAAAATCAATCCAATCTTTCATCCCTTAGTTCTATGACTGTCTACCTTAGTTCTGCCCTAGGAATGACATATGTATGGATGATAGATAGACTTATCTATCAACAAATGAGCTGACATTAATCCTAAAAAGAGCTTATGCCAGATTTGCCTCTCACTCACTTGGCCTATTTGTCTGATTTTTCTACAATCAGCCATGGCTTGATGCCCATCGCTACTTGATTTTAATTTAAATAAATAATAACGAGGACCACACTGCCTTTCCATAATACAAATACAGAAAAGAGAATAATGAGGACTTTTTTTTCCCAAGACAGTGAATGAACAAAATCTATTTGAATATTTCAGCCCTATATCTAAGGGCCGTCATCAGAAAAGAAAATAATAAAAAATAACAAAAAAAAAACACTTACAATAAAATTTCTTGGTAAAAAATCTATTTTATTTTTTTTAATAGCCGTCTTAACTTTTTTTGTAAATAGGCTTCTTGGCATCATTACTTCTTAACGATAAGTTCAGCCAAGGCTTTGTGATAAAAGCTAACATTTCATTCATTTCAAAGGTTCATTCATTTCACTAACTGTAGTTACTAAAGACTGGAATAATTTCATAATGCGTTGTTTGCCTTCTCCGCAGCTAATCTTGTAGTTCTTTTGGGATTGGGCTTGTTTTTATTGGTTCCTATTTTTGTTTTATTTTGAATTAGATTATTTTCTATAATTAATTTTGTTCACATAGGGTTGAGTGTGTACTCACCCAAGTCTCTATTTAGGATGTATTTTTATTTAAGTTTCGTTTGATTTCGATTGCCTCGTGGACGTTTTGTTTGATTCCTATGTCATTGCTGATTAAAATTGCTTCGTCAAATAGAACATAATGGTTTGGATTTTCAGAAATGGTGAAAGCCAAATTCTTAAAACTGAATCGAAAGATATGGAGCTATTTTGAGATTTTAATGCTTTTTCAATACTTTCTTTGTGTTGCTGTTATCTTGTTCCCAATTTTGGTGGGTTCGACCAATGTAATAATTTCCACAACTATATGGTATTTGATACACTCCTCTTAAACGAGTAATTGGGGTTTTATCCTTACCGGAATTGAGAAGATTCATTATATTTAAATTACTTGTGAAGACAAGACGTAAATTATTTTTTAAACAAACTTTTTACGGGTTTGAAATAATTTTTCGGGATATAAGGTAGGTAAGTCGTGCTTGTGGGTTTATTAGAATCATTTACTGGTGTGGGATTTAAGGATATAGATTCGGCCTTAGATATATGGCCGAAATATTCAAATAGGTTTTGTTCATTCACTGTTGTGGGAAAAAAGTCCTCATTATTCTCTCTGCTGAATTTGATTTTATTTTAACTACTTGATTTGTTTAAATTGATTGACTGATTGCGATCTTCGGCTTTCCCTTGAAATTCACCTTGTAATAGTTTTCACACAGAGTTCGTTCTAGCTTAGAAATTTTAACCCAACAATCAAATCAATTTCTAATAGTTTGCCAGTGTTTTGCCCAATCTCAATTAATCTCAAGCCCCACGTGACTCGAGTATGTGAGGCTTAACCCAATCAATTTGCTGGCAGCATTTAATTTAAATTGGAAAGTACTTTCAAAGTTGAGACAATAAATTTAAGGATTAAAGTCAGCCTTATCAATGAAGATACTTTAACTTAAATGGCACCATTGTTTTTGTAAATGTATTAATATAACAGCTTGAGTGAGGTTTTCATTATAGATTGAAATCGCTACCAGAACAAGTACTACAACTGAACCTTCCACCACTGTAACTACAGCAGAACCAACAACCACAAGAAGAAAGTTAATCCGTGGCCCAGCACGACGACGTTTTTCTTCCGCAATCACTGCAACTACTCCCGAAACTTCTGTTGTTGAGAGAGCATCCGTTGGCCCAATAAGAATCAGACCACCCACTTCTTCCAAGCGACGCTTTGTAGCCCGACCTAGATCTACCACTAGTCAGCCGATAGTAGAGGAAAATGATGAAGTAGTAGAAACGCGCGACTTAAACTTTAGATTCCCTAGTCCTGTAGATGTAGAAGGTAGGAGCTTTCCTTTGCGACACGTAGATACCAAATCATATGACTTTAACGGTGACTTACCACAGACTGAGAGAACTAAAAGAATTCGACGACCAACTGACCTGACTTTAGCTTCGTCTAAGAATAAACCTGTTGAAGATGCCAATCAGCCAAAAATCTTACCTTCTTTTAAGGAAGCATTAGAAAGAAAGAGAAATCCTTACCCCCTCATAGAAACATCCACAAATTTTGAAAGATTTAAAAGAAAAGATGTTGAAACCAGCAGTCCTTTTGTTGAAAGTTATGATATTGATATCAAACCCAAGGAATCAAAAATAACTCGGTTCAGACATATTCATAGCCGACCAGACATCAGGCTGTTTGAACCTTTTACTTATAAATCGTACATTCCAAAACATAAGGACACAAACAGTGCAATATTTTTCAGTAATCGCGACTTTAATGATCGTACGTTTATCGAGGTGTCATCTCAAAACGAAAATTATGCCAAAAATAGTTTCCACTATTCAAAAAACACCTATAGAACAGAGGACCAAGTACCTTTCGACTTAACGACTGACGATTTAAAACCGGAAAATACTAAACTGATTGATTATAGCCACTTTGATGATGAAGTTACTAGTGTATTTAACAGTCATGGGGGCCTTAGTAACTGGGTTAAACAGCCACACAGCCAGGCTATGGTAAACAGGCCACGCGAGCTGATTCATCCCGGCTTCGGTGATTTTGGTCCTTCAATGGTAGATGAGAACCATGCTAAAGACAGTTTCCACTCTTCAAAAAATAATTACAGGGCAAAGGTCCAAGCACCTTCTGATTTAATGAATAGTGATTTTAAAACAAAAAATACTCAACCGAATGACTATGGCTACTTTGATGATGGGTTGACTAATACATTTAACGTTCACGGGGGCCTCAGTAACTGGGCCAAACAGCCACACAGCCAGGCTGTAGTAACCAGCTCACACGAGCTGGGTAATCACGACTTTAATAATCCTATGTTTTTTGGACCTTCATTTGTAGATGAAATCACTGCTGAAGACAGTTTCAGCCCTTCCAAAAATACTTACGGGATAAATAACAAAGTACCTTTTGACTTAGTGATTGAGGATTTTAAGAAAGAGAACACTGAACTTGGAGACTATAGCCAATTTCATGATGAAACAACTAATATTAACAAAAATGGAGACCTTAGTAACCGGGTCACAAAACAATATAGCCGTGAAGTAATGGCCATGCCACCGAGCTTTGAAAATGTCCAGGATTCTCCGAAACTACCTGCATCCATTAATTTCAGTGGAGATCCTTTAAAGATAAAATATACCAACAGACATGACCAACTAGAGCCAATTAAAGACTATCTGAGTAAAGAGTATTTGTACAGAAATCGGCCTGAATTGGAAAAAAGACATCCACAAGACAAAACATGGGATCCTTGGTGGTCAATTTATACATCTGGGGGTCTTGATGATGTTCAAGAGGAGGACATTATAAGGAACGTTGACAAGCTAGACTTTGAAAAAATTTCTAAACATAACTCAAAGGTATGTTTGACAATGACCTGACTTTTTACACTTCGTGACTTTTCTTTCGGAAAGAAACTTGACAAATTGAAATCCTGTGTTGCAAACTTTTTAGTTATTAATGTAATTATCAATTACTATTAATGTAATACTCTTATAGTGCTTCATTCATTCGATGATTAACAACACTTCTTGACCTTCTCTTAGCTCTACGGCATCTGGGGTCAAACCCCGTGCCAAATATCTCCTGGAAAAGATTAATCTACTGGTCCACCACCAGACATAAGGCTTATTACCACAAATTATTCTGAATTTTTATATTTCCATCTAATATATCAATTAGATCCCACTACTAGAAATGAATAAATGCTCACACAAAATGAAAAGAAAATATAATAACGGTTAGAAACTGTATTTAAGACAGTGAACTTTGATTTTCTTAAACATACACTAATATAAGTAATAATATTTAGGCTTCACATCTGTAAGTCTTTATCAATCAGAAAAAGGAGTAAAAGATAGTGGGGTGGAAATCGTAAACTGTCTTGATTGTCTGGGCAAAAATATTTTTTTTTACCAGTATCCACCTCCTCATGGTCTAGTTTGGTTTAGAAGCCCCCCCCCCAAAAAAAAAATAGTATGTACATGCCTGTGTTAAACTATGCCTGTGTTAACCAAACTATGTTTTAAATCCAAGGTGGTGATAATCGTAAAAGGAGTCCAAATAAATGGCGTATGATGTTGTTTGTATTGTTCATTAAAACTCACCTGATGTGAGGTTTTACTGATACAAAACGATCTTAAAAATCACAGGGGAAACTTAGCTTAAATTAGTTAAAATTAAAAGAGGTCAAAGATTTTCTGTAGCAACTTTTTGATGAAAGTTTTTAATGTCATTGTGAGTTGTCACGGAAAACTTAAAAAACGCTGTTGTTTATTTGTTTTTATTGATTATTTTGTAATCAGGACTTTGGTTTCAATAATAGAACTTTGATTTCCGGTCAAATGAACCCTGTCCCAATCTTCTGGGATCATTGGTTTGATGTGGTCACCCTTAGGGAAAACAAACAAATAAATAAACATCCGTGATCTTTCTTCTGGCAAAAAATGCAAAAATTCATATTTTCCAACAGTTTGTGGAAACGGACTGTGGCGACCAGGCTCAATAGTAACTGAAACTCTAAAAAACGGAATTTTGATACCTATATATACGTAATGAAAATTGGAATTTAATACTGATTTTAAACATACAAATTTTGTCAAGATTGGTCTCATCCATCAAAAGTTACGTGCCTGTGAAAATGGGCATTGTTTAAAAAGGGGGTAAAAACACCCCCTATAAGTCATATAATCTTAATTTAAAAGTAGGTTAAAAGTAGACCATAAGATCCAGCGTAATAGAGAACCCTACTGTAGAGGTTTCAAACTCCTATCTGCAAAAATGTGGATTTTTTTTTGCCAGAAGAAACATCACGGACGCGTGTTTATTTGTTGTTTTTTTTTCCAGGGGTGATTGTATCGACTCAGTGGTCCTAAAATGTCGCAAGAGGGCTTATTCTAACGGAATTTAAAACTTCTAGTGCCCTTCTTAAGTGACCAAAAAATTTGGAGGGCAACTAGGCCCCCTCCTACGCCAATTTTTTCCCAAAGTCACCGGATCAAAATTCTGAGATAGACATTTTTTCAGCATAGTCGAAGAATCTAATAGCTATGTCTTTGAAGATGACTTAATCCCCCATAGTCCCCAGGGGAAGAGATACAAGTTATGAACTTAGCCCATTGTTTATATATAGTATTGGTTATTGGGAAGTATACTGACGTTTAAGGGGGGTTTTCTCTAGTGGTGGGGAGAGGGGGTTACGTGAGAGTATCTTTTCATGGAAGACTTTATCATGGGGGAAGAGAATTTCCATGAAGGGACCGCTGGATTTTCCAGTGTTATTGAAAAAAAAAAGCGAGATATTAACTAAAAAAGTACGTTTTTAAACTTAAAATAAGGAGCAACATTAAAACTTAAAACGAACGTGTATAACGTGTATTTGTTTTATTACGTGTATTTTTATTACGTGTATGAGGGGGAGAACTCGCTCAAACACATAATAAAAATATACGAATATAGAAGTTCGTTACGTAAGTTAATTTGTAAGTTATGCGTAATTATTACTAATAAAAACGTTCGTAAAGAAATTAAAAGTTCTAGTACCCTTTTTAAGTAACCAAAAATATTTGAAGGGCAACTAGGCCCCCTATCCCGCGCCTTTTTTCTCAAAACTTTGAGAAAGCCATTTAAAAAGTAAAATTAATATTCAAATTTTGTTTTAATTATTCATTTGAGTGAGCTAAAATCAAAACCTGCAGTAATTCAAAAGTGTTCAGAAATTAAATGACAAAATACATTTTTTTTTTCAAATTGAATGTAAGGAGTGGCATTAAAACTTAAAACGAAAGAGAAATTTGACAAATTTTCTCATGGTCATAACTTTTGATGGTTAGTATTAAACTTGATGAATTTCATATATTTTGAACAAGTATCAAAATTCAATTCTGTTGATGCATCTACTGTTATCAAGACTCAATTTCTTAGAGATTCAGTTAGTATCGACCCGTATTGTTCCTTAATCAGAGTTACTCACCACGAACTGTTTGGTTCCATTACTTTTGTTCACTCCTCTCCGTATTTTTATTAACCTATTTAATTACTGTGCTTATCTACACTTTAATTACTGTGCTTATCTTAAAATTTTCAGCTCTGTAGTTGGGATTTGGCCCATCCAGGGCATTTTTAGAAACATACCTGATCTCTATAATTGGTGTCCACTTCGTACTTGATTAAAATTTCAAATGCTATTAATCAGATGACTATAATAAGCTTTAACATTACGATTCTTTTCATTTATGTGTATATTAAAAACTGTTTTTCAGAATTTTCTGCAATAAAAAAAGCCGGGTTGACTTTTTGCAAAAAAAAATAATATAAAAAGAACATTATACCTCTGAGGTAAGAAAAATTTCAAGCATTAATCTTTTTCTTCCAATGACCTTTGTAATATCTATATTTTATATGTGGGGACAAGTCCCCCAGAATGTATTCAAAGGCTGACTCTTGCTCTTGAAGTTCTAACAAGTTTATAATATATGCCTGCCCTTATTTCAATGCTCCTCTTCTCCTGATTATGTATCAGCTCATCATCAATCATTAATCTTTGATGAAAAATCCTAAATCTTTTGATGAAAAGCACCACGTGAAATATTTCCTTTCAAATCTCGTTTGTCTTCAATAAAGCTATTTATAGGAAATGGTACCAAAGCCCTCGCTTTAACTAATGTGCTCCTATACTTAAAAAAGCTAATTTCATAGTCCTATCATGGTTTTTGATTTAATTGAAGAGCCCACTGATTTGAAGAGCATCAAATGAAAAACTTCAAGTTTTCATTTTTCAAATAAAGCTAACTATTCATATATAATCTTTGATGAAAAATCCTAAATCTTTTAATGAAAAGCACCACATGAAATATTTCCTTTCAAATCTCGTTTGTCTTCAATACAGCTAGTTATAGGAAATGGTGCCAAAGCCCCCGCTTTTATTAATGTACTCCTATACTTAAAAAAGCTAATTTCATAGCCCTATCATGGTTTTTGATTTAATTGAAGAGCCCACTTATTTGAAGAGCATCAAATGAAAAACTTCGAGTTTTCATTTTTCAAATATAGCCAACTATTCATGTATAATCTTTGATGAAAAATCCTAAATCTTTTAATGAAAAGAACCACATGAAATATTTACTTTTAAATCTCGTTTGTCTTCAATAAAGCTAGTTATAGGAAATGGTGCCAAAGCCCCAGCTTTTATTACTGTACTCCTTTACTTAAAAAAGCTAATTTCATAGCCCTATCATGGTTTTTGATTTAATTGAAGAGCCCACTTATTTGAGAGCATCAAATGAAAAAACTTCAGTTTTGTTTTTTAAATAAAGCTAAAACTATTCATTAATATTAGCCGAAACTTTTAATTAATGGGAATTAACTTAGAATTTGATTATCATTTTAACCCGTGTATGAATACACGACTTTAAATACATTTGCAATACAAGTTTTTGATTGAATTTATGCAAGAAAATCAATGATTTTAAAAAAAAATATACCTGAGGAGAGAATGAAAAATCTAAATAAAAATCAACCCATATGTAGCAGTTTAATTTTGAAATAGAATATAACATTTCGAAATTTTAGCAGATCTCGACGACGATGAAATAATCGATGAAAGTGCCGAAGTTTCATCTGTTCCCAGTGTGACTATTGTGCAAAGTTCTGAACAAGTCGTTGTGAAATCTTTTATACAAAAACGACCTCAGCCATTCACTCGTCTTCAACGCCCAAGTTTGCCAAGAAGAATCAATGACTCACCTCTTCGTCAAAGACAGCAGCAACCCACTCCAGATCCACTCCTAAGTGAAAGTGATGCTGACTATTATGATGAAAGTGATGATGAAGTTGTTGATAATTTTAAAGAAAATAAGTTAGAAAAAGTCAAGATTGTGAATGGACGTGTAAGATGCTTTGATGTGGGCAATTTCCCCTATCCTGGTACCTGTAAAAAATTTATAAATTGTGCACGAGTTGACTCTGGAGCTGTAAGAGCATGGGTCTATACATGTCCAAAAGAACTGACTTTTGACCCTGTTGGGGGACTTTGCAACTGGGGCAATCCTCAGCGATGTCCGCAATAAGTGTGATATAAATATGCTTTAAGTATATATTTTATAGCCTTTAAGTGCTCATTGCCAATTTTCTAGGTGAATTTTCAAATGTTTTGAAGAAGTTGAAGTTTTTCTCGATTTAATGAACCGTGGATATTTACTTATTTTATATAAATAGTTGTTAAATAAGATAAATAATATATAATTTACTATAATTACCTAAAGATGTTTCCTAAATGAGAAGGCATTTTTAGAATAAATTCTTTATTATAGGCTTTTGGACGTAGCGATCAAAATAAAAGAATTTAATTTTGACAACACCTGGTCTGCTTATCATTTGAGAGATGAACTGAATATTAACTTCCTATAAGCAAAAGAAATACTTTGGTCATTCTATCAATTTTTTTTCTACTTTATACAATGATTACGAATGATGCTTTCCTAAAATGTTATATAAGGTTTTCGTGTATTGCTTTATTTTTGGTCTAGTCAAAGGGACCTTTGAAAATTCAAATACAATACAAAGCCTTTTCAGCAGTGGAAAAGATAAAACCAGCCCCATTCTGGGTAGTGGTGTTTATAGAATTTTATGTTCTTGTTTGAATTCTATGTTAGGTTCTTGGCTTTATCTATGTCGGGAGAACCCAATAGCAATGGGGGTAGGCCAAGTTTATTGGAACACAGGTCCTAAATCGACATAGCTGGAGCTACGCCAAAGGGTTGAGACTTTTGATTCCTACTTGGCTTAACACGTCTATTACAACCCACGACGTATCATTTTGTTTGATAATACTTCTATTATTGCCCCTGCTAGAGGTCAAATGCAATTTTTTATGAAAGCAGTTGAAATAAGAAAGCACATTTACCTAAAGGTCACCCTCAATAGAGATACTGGAGAAATTTTTCTTAGCCCTATTTATAATGAACCTATTAATTCCGATGGTTTTTATGTCTATCCAGAAAATTATATTTCGCAGCGTAATAGAATCTCTGATAATACCCTTGCCGATAAACGATTAGCATTTAAGAATGCTTTACATAAAATGGAATTGTCAAATATTATTCAGTATTGTATTTTTTATTCAGTTACCCTTTCATCGTTGCTTGGAAAGGGTCCTATTTTAGTTTCTGTGTTTGTTTTGAGGTTTGGTTTTTATATTGTCCTTTGGACTTTTATCTGTATTTTTATTATTATTCTGCACTGAGCACGGTTGAGTGGATGTCTCAATCGAAATATTTGCATAGTTTTTCTTCTGTTTTTCACTGGTTGATATTGTCCTCTTTTCTCTCTTCCTTGCGATTTTTTCATTTTGTCATGATTAGCCAGTGTGGTCTTAGAAATTATTTAAAATATATAAACTAATAATAATACTACGGGGGCAGCAACTACATTCCATGTCAATATTGTGGGGTCACAAGTCAACAAGGAATTAGAACTTAATTTGAATGAAATCGAATCCTCTCTAAAACTAAAATCCATGCTTAGTTAATATTTTTCTTTAAATTTTCCTTTGAAACCACTAACATTTTCTATCTTTTTCATTTTGTTTTCCAAAATATTCTATAATTTTGAACCCTTCACAATAAAAGACAATGTGGACCTGACAGACGCAATAGGTGCAGAATAATTGTCATTCCTACCCTTTTTGTTGTGGTTATGAGGCTTGGTAAGGTTGCCGGTAAAGCACTGCATGCAGTACTAATGTACTATATCCAACACCTGAATGAAGAAGCTCTGTAAGAAAGGTCAAGGTGTCTAGGAGAGTTTCTTCCAAGAGCTGGATCACATTTCTTCCACAAAAGTCAACAATTTTTAATGTAAATCTTTTACATTAATGTAACATTAATATGTACATTAATAATCTTTTACATTGAAATTCCGCCATCCATACATAATAATATCTACTATGGAAGGAGAATTTCATTGGCGGTTAAAACCTTGCCGGAGACAACGCAAGCCGCTAGGCGTAACGTCTTCAACAACGGATGGTGCAAGGTCAGCTTCTGTGGCAGAGAAAATAAAAATATCATCTCGTAGAAGAAAGGGACTTCATACTAAAAGCCTTAATAGCAAGCGGTATTAGACTTCTTTGGTCCGGTTTGGAAAGATCAAAATACCAGTTAAATGATGTGTTTTTGCTTTCTGAAGGCTCTTCAGAAGCAAACTAAATGGGGGAATGCATAGAAGAAATTATGCTTCCAAGTCGTTGCTATGAATGAATGAATGAACTTTATTACCCGTAAAAGTATAAAAAACACAAAGTACGGAGTATTATAAATAAACAACAACAAAAACGATAAAGATCGAAGAAAAAAAAATTCAACTAACAAAACCTATTGTATCTACGAAAAAACATTCTAGATCTGGTTTCCAAGAAACGAATTGTTCAGTCTAAAAATTTTACCTTGTTGCAAACAAATCAATCTATATCGACTGAGATACCAAAGAGTTCATAATTTTAAATATTGAATTTACATCTTTTTCAGTGTCAACTTTTCGTGATACTTCATCAGTGATATTAACAACTCCAGGCATATGTTTTCCAGATAACCACCCTTTACCCTGGAAAACCTGCTGCCAAACCTTATTTGCAAAATAATTAATCCCAGCTTTTTAATCCCAGATAAACAGCTTTTATTTATAAAACATTGATGTCGAATCCCTTTTCCTCTGCGAACTATTTACTTGTGGCCATTTTCGTGGCATATTCATCCACAAATGCCTACCCTAGTTTTGATGAATCACTACAGCAATTTTGTCAACTGATCTAGGCTCAATTGCATTAGAAGAATGATTGGGAATATCCAACCACCATTGTGGTTCCGAACTTACATCGGATGTTAAAGTTTAGCTTGGCCACAAAATTGCCCTGCTCGTTTTTTGTTGCTTGAGCACTCAACGACTCCACTTTCTGGTTAAAGGCCCTAATTCCTGAGATATTTTGGACGGGGAGCCTCGTTCTGCCAGTGGTGCTAAAGGTAGAACCCCTTCTCTTCTACGTTTCCACCATGGAATTGTTTTTGGATGGTGTTTTGGCAACACCCTTGCCAAAAAGAAACACCTTGGCAACACCTTGACTTCAGGAGCACATAAAGCTGATGGCTACCATGGGATCTGGACTCACTTTGAACATCATCGCATGACGTCTTTTTAGACTGAGATCATAATAGGTGAGGACAAGGATTTGAAGTGTATCTGTAAGGTTTTTGACAACCTTTTTTTTGATATCATGATTTTTAATAGGCTTTCCATAAAGGCTCAATCATCCAAGTAAACAACAGACGAAAACGGGGCTCCTTCGATCGGTAGGGGCCCCACGGCTCCTTAACAATTGATTTTTATATTATAATAAATTTTTTTACTACTAAAAGATGAACATGGTCCACTAAAAGACGAATATGGTCCATAGTAAAAAAAAAGGTGTAGCCTGAAATCCCTCAAAATGGTTTCAAATCAATGTGAATTAGTCCTTCATTATGGTAGTGACAACCTAATAAGAGACAAATACATACAATAGTAACAAAACATAGCCTAAAATTCCTTAAAATGGTGTCAATTTGAAACACAGCGTACACCATTAGAGAGATCTGGCAAAAAACTATAAAAAGAACCTTACTGTTTATAAAATAAACTTACTGTCCCTTGGCTTCAACAACAAATTGGTTTGGAAGACAAGGAAAGTGGCTGCAACCAAGAAATTCCGCATCGAAAAATTCTTTTTCCGTTTTGACCTTCTTCGTAGCTAGCAGGGCACTGGAATATTCTTGGAAAGCTGTTTCAAGGCTCGTTTTAAAAAAAAATCGCAATATGTAGCGCGTTTTGTAATTTAAAAAATAATATTTAAAATAAAATCATTTTTTTACAAAAAATCATATTTTCATTATATAAGATAACTAATGACGTCAAAAAGCTAGGTTATAACCATATATGACGTGAAAAATAAAACCTATTTTATGATGTTAGCTAAAGTAACGTTGGTTTACATTAATATTAATTAATATTTTGTCAAATTCACACCTTTATATGCTTAGCCTTAAGATCACTAGAATCGTGTTGGTAGTATAGTAGGAGTTCTAATAGCAGTAACAGTGTTGCATTAGCAGTAGTGGTAACAGTAGTAGAAGCAGTATTAATAGAAGCATTAGCATGTATATATTGCCGCTTGGTCAGTTGAACAGCCCCCTCATGATGCCCCGGAAGTTTCATCATGATAAGATAAGCTGTTCCAAAAATATTGCTGATATACTCTTCTAAAAATCTGTATACATTAGTTTAACTTTCCACTCAATAATTTCGAAGATGTTCATTTCAATACACTCAGCCTTCGTAGAACACGCTACACAAGCAGTAGCTTTAGAGATAGTAGTGGGGGGTGGTAATATTAATAGTGTTGGTAGCACCATTAAAATGCTCAATTTAAATTCCAATTAAAATTCCAATTGAAATTCCAAACTAAAAATTAAATTAAAAAATTAAAAATTAAATCAAGATTCTAAATTAAAATTCTTAATCATTCTTAAGTTAAGCTCTTTTGACAACCCATATGCACATTATGTATTTTGATATATTTCATTTCTCCAATCAACATTGTTTCAAAGTGTCACCTGAGTGCCCTTTGTCTTTTTTGGAAAGTAAAGGTCAAACATACCTATCTTTCTCCATTACATATACTAATAACAATAATAATAATTTAGTTCTTTCCCACTTACAAGAGGGAAAAAGTGGAGTACAAGGAGAAGGAACAAAGAACTACAAATAACACAAAATACAAGAAAGAGAAATAACAATTTAGCAAAAGAGGCGGATAAGATGATTGCTAGGACCAAGACGGATTGGCTTTTCATCAATTAATTTTGAACTTAGTTTTTCCACTGAGAGGGCAATATCCGTTGCCTGGTATTCACTAATTACCCTTCGGTTCCAAAATGATTGTGGTAAATAAAGTAAGAACTTACAATACCGATAGTAATCCGTCTTGACCCTCTTTGCATCGCCTTTATTCAAAAGCATAAAATGGGGGGTTGAAGGCCAACCATCCGAATAGCACTGAATGGTGGCAGAAACTCGAGTAAAGCTTTGTAAGTGCTTGTCGCCGGAAATGTCCAAGATTTCCAACAATTTTAGAATACCTCAGTCTTAGCTTAAATTAAATATCCCGTATTGTCTGAAAACAAAAAGAACTTAGAGAAATGCAAACAGAAATCCCAAGCCATCGAAAAGAAGTGACTTGTGGTGCGGAAAAAGAACTGCAATCCAAAGGGTGAGACGAACTAACCCCATTAAATATTCAAAATTCACATTTACCTACGTTAAGCAATAATCCAATTCTTGCAAATGCATGAGCAACGGATCGGACAGAATAATACTGAATATAAACAATGAAAGAATTACCTACACTCCTTGCTCTGATGGCTTTAAAGGAGGGGTAACATCCCAAAAGACATAACTACTGGATGTACAAGCTGGATGAAATAACTGTCACAAAGCTTTTATTGGGTGTGTTTTGCGATATGATACACACAGGGAGGGCAGTGGTTGCCCTCCAGTCACTTTTGACTCTTAAAAAGGGCGCTAAAACTTTATTTTTTTAATAAAAACCGTATATTCTCCGGTGCTTAACTTACAATCTTTGCTCCAAGGCTCTTGAGGGTTGTGTCAACCCTGGAGGTATTTTTTATGATGTTTAGACTATTTTAAACAAAATAGTTATCTCAATATTTCGATCAGATAAAAGAGGCTGGAGAAAAGAGGCTGTTGGGGGAAGGGATTAGTTTCCCTCTGATCAATTTTGACTCTTAAAAGGACACTAAAATTTCTAATTTCCAATTAAATAAGTCCTCTCACAATATTATGTTACTACCCCTTCCATATGAAGTGTATCTAAGAAAATAATAAATAATGAAATACTGAAGCCCCATGCCCTTTATTATAGGCTATGCTGCGACCACCTAGGGTTAGTCACCCTCTGATCACTCTTAGTGCTTAATAGAAAAACTAAAACTAGTCAAATGATCCTCCTTCCATTAGAAACTTATATGTCTCCGGGCTATAAATTACATTCGTAACCCTTGCATTTAGGAGGAATGTGTTGTCAAACAGTTCGTGGTAACGAACTGTAGTAAGGAGCGACCCGGCTCAATAGTAACCAAAACTCTAAAAAATGGAATTTTGATACCAATACCTACATCAAAAGAATCGCATTTTAATGCTGATTTTAAATATATAAGTTTCATCAAGTTTAGTCTTACCCATCAAAAGTTACGAGCCTGAGAAAATTTGCGTTATTTTAGAAAATAGGGGAAAACGCCCCCTAGAAGTCTTTGAATCTTAACGAAAATCACACCATCAGATTCAGCGTATCAGAGAACCCTACTATAGAAGTTTCAAGCTCCTATCTACAAAAATGTGGAATTTTGTATTTTTTCCCAGAAGGCAGATCACGGATGCGTGTTTATTTGTTTTTTTGTTTTTTTATTTTCTTTTTCTTTTTCCCAGGGGTGATCGTATCGACCCAGTTGTCCTAGAATGTTGCAAGAGGGCTTATTCTAACGGAAATGAAAAGTTCTAGTGCCCTTTTTAAGTGACCAAAAAAATTGGAGGGCACCTAGGCCCCCTCGCACGCTAATTATTTTACCAAAGTCAACGGATCAAAATTCTGAGATAGCCATTTTATTCAGCGTAGTCTAAAAACCTTATAACTATGTCTTTGGGGACGACTTACTCCCCCACAGTCCCCATGGGAGGGGCAACAAGTTACAAACTTTGACCAATGCTTACATATAGTAATGGTTATTGGGAAGTGTACAGGCGTTTTCAGGAGGATTTTTTTGGTTGGGGGAGGGGTTGAGAAGAGGGGAATATGCTGGGGGAACTTTCTATCAATAGTTTCTCATGGGGGAAGAAAATCTCCATGAAGGGAGCGCAGGATTTACTAGCATTATTTAAAAACACAATGAAAAAATAAATATGAAAAAGTTCTTTCAGCTGGAAGTAAGGAACAGCATTAAAACTTAAAACAAACAGAAACTATTACCCATTTGAGGGGCTCACCTCCTCCTAATACCTCGCTCTTTACGTTAAAGTGTTTTTAGTAATTTCAACTATTTATTCTACGGCTTTTGTGATTCTGGGGTCATTCTTAATGAATTGGGACAAAATTTAAGCTTTAGTGTAAAGAGCGAGGATCTGACAAGGGGGCGAACCCCCTCATATATGTAATAAAAATATGAGAATACAAAAGTTCTTTACGTAAGCTAATTTATAAGTTACGTAAATCTTTTACTAATAAAAATATTCGTAAAAAAAATAAAAGTTCTAGTTGCCTTTTTAATTGACCAAAAAATTGGAGAGCAACTAGGCTTCCTCCCCCGCTCTTTTTTTCTCAAAATCATTCGATCAAAATTATGAGAAAGCCATTTAGCCAAAAAAAAAAAAAAATTCAAAAATTTCGTTTTAATTATTCCTCTGCGGAGAGCCAAAATCAAAACATACATTGATTGAAAACGTTCAGAAATTAAATAAAAAAACAAGTTTTTTTAACTGAAAGTAAGTAGCGACATTAAAACTTAAAACGAACAGAAATTACTTCGTATATGAAAGAGGCTGCTTCCTCATCAACGCCCCGCTCTTTACGCTAAAGTTTTTTACTGTTTTAAAAAGAAGAATTGAGAGACAGAGTCAAACTTTAGCGTAAAGAGCGGGGCGTTGATGAGGAAGCAGCCTCTTTCATATACGAAGTAATTTCTGTTCGTTTTAAGTTTTAATGTCGCTCCTTACTTTCAGTTAAAAAAACTTGTTTTTTTATTTAATCAACCCTAAAGGCATTGTTATATGATCTTTAGACTATTTGGAACAAAGTGGCTATCCCAAAATTTTGATCAGGGATCTTCACCGTAAATAGGGCATTGGGAGGGGCTGTCCACTTTTGATCACTAATTCAAAGCTATTCTTAACAAAATGGCTATGTCAAAATTTCAATTGGAATCATTGGGAAAAAACAGGACGTGAGGTGGGATTAGTGACCCTCCGATCATATTTGACACTAAAAAGGGCACTAGAACTTTCAATTTCCAATCAAATGAGCCTCTTACAAAGTTTATACGACCATGAAAATAACCACTGGGACATAGCTTGCAATCCTTACCCCCTGGCTCTGGGGGTTTTTGTCAACCTCGAAGGCATTTTATATGATCTTTGGACTATTTTGAGAAAAAAAAGCTTTCTGAATATTTCTACCACCCGTTAGGAAAAAGAGGGTGTATGGGGAACAGTTACCACCCAATCCGTTTTGGCTCTTAAAAAGGGCACTAGAATTTCCAATCTCCCATCCCATATTCTGATTTTCATCCTGATTTCCCATGACCACCCGTTCCACATGAAGTGCTTCTGAGGAAAAAAATAAGGTACTTTTTTCTTACAGCCACCACACTCAAGTTCTTAAACTGAACCTTCAACTAAACTAATAATAAATGAAATAAATGAAAAGAATTACAGTAACAAATTGTATTTTACTGTGAGCAATCCACGTATTAACACGCAAACCGACTTGTTTCCTACCGACTTGTTGGGATAGTTGTACACTTCCAAAAAGGGTCTTTATCGCAAGAGTATGAAGTCTTGCTGTGTCCACTGACGCACTGTTTTGTTTTGGGCAGCACCCCATTATCCTGGAAAAGTTGAACTGCTTCATCTTCGGTCCATGGCAAATCTCAAATTGTCAATTTAACATCCACTCTCCGACCGATTTCCTATCAAGGGCACCGGCGCGGTCGCAGGAGGACCAAACACCAAAATATCTGTGGTGGTTAGGCGACAGGAATATATTTTATGAAATTTGATCGTTGAGATGAGTTTCCCTTTAAATACTTTTAGAAATAAACTGGTGAAGCGATCAAATTATATAATCAATAATGTATTTAATTATTATGCGTTTAACCTTAAAAAAAATCAAACTCAAACCAAAAGTTACAGAAAGATGTATTGCTTCCGTAGATTATAAAAGATGTAGATTTGCCTTATGCAATTTTCTACGCCTTAGAATATTTTACAGAAGGAGTAGAGATATTCAAAAACCATCCTGCCTGTATACATACCACGTTTTGATTTTATAACGACCATGCAAAATGTACCTCTTTTAAAACAGGACAATTTACCCCCCCCCCCCTTCTCCTCGAAATTAAATTTGTTATATATTCAGACATAAAAAAATAGAATACCGAAGTAAAAAAAAAATTTATACTTATTACCCAGCTGTCAAAAAAACTCTTTTGGTTTTTATTGTACTATTCAACTAAATAAAATGAGCAGTCTGAAAATAGAAAATTTCGTCATAAGAGAATCTTATGACGAAATTGTGATTTCGTCATAAGAGGATCTTATGAATTGTGAATTTCGTCATAAGAGGATCTTATCAAATAGTTTGTGAAAACCATCAGGAAGTAAAAGGCGACTTGGACCAATATTAAACAAACCTGAAAATGGATAGAATTGGTAATTTAGAGTTCCATAAAAATTTTGAAAAAAGCTCAGGTCCTTGAAATTTTTGTACAATTTTTGCAAAGCTTTGTCATTGAGGTATGGCATATCAAACCGCTCTAAACTTTGAGCTCTGACGGTTCATCCGAAATAATTGCTTGACTAATGTCAGACAAAGTGAATGGCTAACAAGGAAATTCCAAGTATGTGTAAACCTTTTATAAATAAAGAGACATAACACAGTTGTCAAATTATAAGGAATTCAGACATAAATCAAAGAACATGGGAATCCACAGTGCCTTCACAAGAAAGAGGTAGTCTTGGAAGAGTTGGAGACAGAGCCAATTTTAGGGCAAGGTTGCCAACCGTACACACTTTAAACAGTTCGTGGTAATGAACTGTAGTAAGGAGCGACCCGGCTCAATAGTAACCGAAACTCTATAAAACAGAATTTTGATACCAATAGTCACATCAAAAGAATCGCATTTTAATACTGATTTTGAATATATAAGTTTCATCAAGTTAGTCTTGCCCATCAAAAGTTACAAGCCTGAGAGAATTTGCCTTATTTTAGAAAATAGGGTGGGGAAATCCCTTAAAAGTCATAGAATCTTAACTAAATCACACCATCAGATTCAGCGTATCAGAGAAGCCTACAGAGAAGTTTCAAGCTCTCATCTATAAAAATGCGGAATTTTGTATTTTTGCCAAAGGACAGATCACGGATGCGGGTTTATTTGTTTGTTTTTTTTTGTTTTTTTTTCCCAGGGGTGATTATATCGACCCGGTGGTCCTAGAATGTCACAAGCGAACTCATTCTAACCGAAAATAAAATTTCTAGTGGCCTTTTTAAGTGACCAAAAAAAGACGGAGGGCACCCAGGCCCCTCCCACGCTCTTTTTTCCCATAGTCACCGGATCAAAATTTTTAGATAGCCATTTTATTCAGCATAGTCGAAAAACCTGACAACCATTTCTTTGGGGACGACTTACTCCCCCACAGTCCCCTCGGGAGGGCCAGCAATTTAAAAAATTTGACCAGTGTTAACACATAGTAATGATTATTGGGAAGTATACAGAAACTTTCAGGGGGATTTGTTGGTTGGGGGAGGGGTTGATGGGAAGGGGTTATGTGGGGGGAACTTTTCGTGGAGTTATTTGTCATTGGGGAAGAGAATTTCCATGAAGGGGGTGCAGGACTGCATAGCATTTTTTTTAAGAGTAAAGAAAAATTACATATGAAAAAGTTTCTTCAACTGAAAGTAAGGAGCAGCATTAAAACTTAAAACAAACAGAAATTATTATGCATATGAGTATTTCACCTCCTCCTGATACCTTGCTCTACCTCCTCCTGATACCTTGTTCTTTACGCTAAAGTGATCTCATTAATTTCATGTATTTAATCTACGGCCTTTGTGATTCAGGGGTCATTCTCAAGGAATTGAGACACAATTTAAGCTTTAGTGTAAAGAGCGAGTTAATTCGTAAGTTAACGCAAGTTAATTCGTAAGTTACGTATATTTTTACTAATAAAAGTGTTCGTAGTTGCCTTTTAAAGTTCTAGTTGCCCTTTTAAGTAACCAAAAAATTGGAGGGTAGCCTGGCCTACTCCCCCAATCCTTTTTTCTCAAAATCGTCCAATCGAAACTATGAGAAAGCCATTTAGCCAAAAAAAGTAATTTAATATGCAAATTTCGTTTTAATTATTCAAGTGCAGAGAACCAAAATCAAAACATGTATTAATTCAAAAAGGTTCAGAATTTAAATAAAGCAAAACAAGCTTTTTTTTAACTGAAAGTAAGGAGCGACTTCAAAACTTAAAGTGAACAGAAATTACTCCGTATATGAAAGGGGCTGCTCTCTCCTCAACGCCCCGCTCTTTACGCTAAAGTTTTTTACTGTTTTAAAAAGTAGATTTGAGAAAAAGAGTCAAACTTCAGCGTAAAGAGCGGGACGTTGAGGAGACAACAGCACCTTTCATATACGGGTTGATTTCTGTTCGTTTTAAGTTTTAATGTCGCTCCTTATTTTTAGTTAAAAAAAACCTTGTTTTTTTTATTTAATTCTTTAAATAGACTCATTTTCATGTGCAGCAACATTATGCAAAAAGTGAACATTTTAGAAATTGGGAATATTTTAATGATAGGTAGTGCGATAGCGCTGCCTATCTTAGGAAGTGCTTTACTGAAAAAACAAAATACGAAATATTTTATATTTTTTCATACTTACATCCTTATTTTATACTTATTGTCATTCATATTTATTTTATACTGATATTTTACATAAATGAAAATATATTATAACCTTAACAAAGAATGTCAGTAAAAGTCAATTTAACTGACTATCCACGGTCATTTGTTTGTTTGTTGTTTTTAGTAATTCGCAAATTGTGTTCTGGTCTTCGGAAGGTATAGGGGTTTTGAGCCCTACTCATGCTAATTTTTGCTCGTTTTGAGTTTGTTTTCGGCTATTTATTGTTTTGAGTTTCATTTATTTATTGATAGTTATTTGTAGTAGTTTTACATTTGGAAGATTATTTAACTTTAACTATTTAACTGGATTGTTTTGTTTTCATTATATTTGATGGAAAATGGTCGTTTGAAAGAGGTTTAAAGAGTATATTTTGGTCATTTAATACAACTGGTAAGAAAAACAACGTGTTTTGAGTTTTCAAGATTTGGCTAAAACTGACACATTTTAGCATCTCCAACAGACACATTAGTGGACCAAAAAGTTGGCAACCCTTCCATAGGGGAGGGACACGGGAGTACTTTCCCCGGACACAAAAAATTTATGACAGCAAAATTTCCGATAGATAATCTAACGTCTATTAGCATTTCTAATTTTATTTTCATCATAACGAAGTATAAAAAAGCAGTTAATCAATGAAAATAATTAACAATTTTTTTATTAACTGATATAATAAATGTAAACAGAAACTAATAAAATAATATTAATTGAAACATTTAAATATTTAAAATAATAAAACACAATCAGCAATATGTTTTTAATTAATGAATTAATTAGAAATCACTCTTGATAAAAAAAAATTGTTAAGGTTTTGCTTTGAAACGTTTTGGGAGACAGAGAGGGGATACAAAGCAAGAATTTGCCCTTGGCATTAGGTAGGATATACTTACTACTGATTGGAGGAAGTTGATTCGATTGAAAATACATCACAAGGGACTCCTTCTGAGATTAAAGAGCAATTAATTTGCTGAAGGGTCTCCTTTGCCCCCTCCACCCCCTGTACACATAATAAAAATAAAATAAAAAGTTAAGACATTTAAAATTTTAAGATAATTAAAATCATTTTGAAAATATAAGACATGTCCCCTTGTTCGCCTAAATCAATGAACATATGTATAATAGTGGTTTTACCTAAAAGGCGCTCTTTACTTTAGAATTCTCATGACAACTGCTATACCGATAGTATTGGCTTCTTATACTGATTCTAAACATATAAATTCTTTCTGTTTATTGTTACCCACCCAAAACGAAAAATCAGAGAAAATTTGCCTGATTTTGAAAAAATGGGGGGGAAATCGAGCAATCTTATTGAAAATCTTTTTATTAGATACATCGTATAAAAGAACCCTACCATAGAGGTTTCATGCTCCAACCTTCAAAATATGTAATTTTGCTTCTTTTTTTCAGAAAAAACATCTTCGATGCATGTTTTTTTTTTTTTTTTTTTTTTTTTTTTTTCAGGGGTGATTGTATCAGACTGAAGGTCCAAGATAATTGGAGAGGAGTTCATTCAAACGTAAATTTAAAGCTTTTTATTAAGCGACCATACAGATTGGGTCTAGTAAAAAGTCTTTTTTTCTGCCGTTTTAGGGCACCAAACTACGACTTTATCCCCAAGAGGACGAATTTGTATCAATTTAAAATTCTGAGGAGCTAAAAGTAGCATTCAACCAAGTTGATTCCCTCTACTTGTAATGAATTAAATAAAAAAAAAACAAGTTTTTTTAACTGAAAGTAAGGAGCGACATTA